>NW_010101180.1:31743-66373 GCF_000699245.1 Pterocles gutturalis
AAAGAGTGGCTGCCCATGACCTCAGTGTCTCAATGCTACAGCAATACCGTGGTTAAACCATAAGAGAACCTTCTTTCATCTGTCAGACTTCCCCTGTCTGCTCCTAATGTGTCTGTGACAACTCTTCTTGCCCATTCGGGACCAGAGTGAAGTCAAAAGGTGCTTGAGAGCCCCAGATCTTCTCTTAGGTTCAGTACAAATCCTTACAGGATAAAAAAAAAAGTGGCCATTGATACTATTTATACCACAGTATGCTACGCCCACGCCATCTCTGCATGCCTCCTGTTTAGGAGGACCATATGTCGTCAGGATTCATTGAACAGCACCTAAATGCCAAGCAGTGAGACTGAGCTGCCATACGCTGGCAGAGGCAGCGGTGTACCGAAATAGAGGCTTATGATTTTGTAATGTGAAGTGAAGGCCATTTCTGGCAGCACAATATGAAACTTGCACTCTCTCTGCAATAACCCCTGCAGATATTGACCTGTGCAACTTGAAGAGGCAAATGTATCGACTGATTTTCAGCACTATCTCAAATGTGATTTGTATTTCAAAAATACCCCTTTTTAAGCATCAGCATCCCCCTGCCTGCTGCTTGAGCAAAAAAAGTATTGGGGACAGTGAGCTGTCAACATCACTCTGAACTTCTGAGTTTCCCCAGTTTCTCATTACAGCACTGTTAGAAACTGCTCTAAAGGAAAGTGGTTTCCTGTTTGCCTGGTTTTGTTTTATTTTGTTTTTTTAATCTGTCCTTTTTGTTAACGTTCAAAATTAACACATCAAGGCCAAGAAGCAAGAAAATTTCACCACTAACTTCACACTCTATGCTCTTCTGACTGCGAGAGAAGGAAAAAGTAACAGCTTTTAAGAGAGCAGCAACAAGAATTGATTACTCCTGGATAATTTAGGGTAGTCAGTGCCTAGGCATAGCTGGGTCAGAGTTTTACAGCAGGCTCCTTTTAGCTGGCACAGATCCCTGAGCTGAACGAAATGTGGGAGCTCACATCGAAGACCTAACTGAAGGATGCTCTTGGTCAGAGCTCAGGTAGGTATCTTTTCAAGCTCAATTCAGTGCTGGACATTTGAAAAACAAGTTAACCATCCTGTACTGAAGAAAGTATTTTCTTCTGCTCTCAGGCCAGTCATACGGGTAACGCAAATCCTGTACTGTGGAGGGGGATCATTAGCCCTGGAAGTGCTCTGTCCCTAAATCAGAGGGAACTAAACTCATCCTTTATTTGCCCAAGATTTCTGCATTAGAGAAAGTTCTTTTCCATGCTCTACACAGATACTCTACTCAAAACACATCTCTTGTTGTGAGGGATTCCTCTCTCCTACTTGCAGCTGCCTACAGCACAGACATTTGTCTTCTGGACTCTATAATGAATGGAGAGAAACAAAAACAATTCCTCTGACTTACTTTAGCTGACAGCTTTGGCATAAAATGAATTGCCTCCTAGGAATGCCTGTTTTGCTCCACTGATTTTAAAGAGAGGTTTGAAAAGTACTTCAGGTGTAAAAGGTCGGTGTCATAGGCACACCCAGGGTAACACAAAAGTCACCATGTAAACAATAAAGGCCACCTGGCGAGCTGCAATGTATAGGCTGACTAGGCTGTAACTGGCATGAGCAAGAACTAGTTTAAGTGACTGTGACTGAACCCAAAGCAGAGCAAACAGTGAGAAGAGCAGCTGCCTCTGTGTGATTCAGGACTTCCTAAAAGAAACAAGAGCTACCAAGAGGAATGTAACAACTAGGGGAGGGAGAGCAACCACTGAAGTAGGCAGAGGTGTTAGCAGCCTGCAACAAAGACCTGGAAAAATTGTAAAAAATGACCAGAATGGAGACACTGTGAACACTTGGGACAAACAAGAACTGAATCTGCCTATGAAGCATGCCGCCATCAGATTCAGACGGCTCCTGGGATGTCTGACAAGCAGACTGGCAAAGTCTTGTTAACAGGAACCACGTAGTGCCTGCTGCCCAGTTTTGTATGCAGCCAAAGCAGCTCATCTGTTAGGGGAAGGAATTCTCAGTGGCTGGGTGCTCACCTTTCCCCAGCCAACACCTACTGCTTAGTCAACAACTTGCCCTGCACTTCATGTTTGCAGAGTTCTAAAGTCTTCACAGCCTTATTCTAAACTATTTTCTAGTAAATCAAAGACTACAAGATCTGCATTTGCCCTTGGCTTCCTTAATCCTCTGTGGTAATGATAAAGAGTAGGTGAAAAATACTGCCTTTCTCTTTCTCTTCTTTTTCCTTACAAGACAGGAGGAATCTCGTTTCCCACAAACCCAGAATTAATATGGTCCCTTTTCTATATTTTTCCCATTTCCTTTTTCCTGAGGATAAGCTATCAAATTACTTTTCTAAAAAAAAGCATACACTACTACACTGTGCTTACCTTCCCATTTTTTGACAAAAGGACCTGACAGTATTCGCATAAATCCAGCCAGACAGATCAGTTCAACTGAGAATTCTTCAAGAACTTTGTCAACTGCACTGTCAAATTCAGTGCGACTTTCATATAATTTATGGTCAATAACCTGTGATAACGCAAAACACAAAGAAACAGGGACATGGTGTTAGTTTAACCTAAAAGCCAAAAGAGCACAATGAAATGGTACCCTGGAGTAATAAACAAAAAAAACAAGTAAATCTCCATATGTGGCTTGAGTTGGGTGCACATCCACAGCAAGAAGAACCATTCATAAATGCATGTAGCTAATAGACAAACATGCAGTCTTTATTCCTATTTACACAGAGCAATCACTGGAATAAGCACGAGATTTGTTTTATTAGGCCCACAGCTGTAGGCCCATCATTTCAACACAATTTAACAACCTACAAATGTAAGTCATTAGGACAACCTGAAGTCTTACAGTGATTTCACCCAATTTAAGGTTTCTGATAGTTGTAAGCAGTTGAACCTTGCCAAAAATTATATCACAAAACCTTGAAAGAAAGGCTAACCACAAACTCATAAAACAGCCCCTATTGCATAAGGTCAATATTCTTAAGTTATTTATTTTCCATCCAGGATACATCTCCTAATTTAGGCAGGAAGAAGGCAGTGCTACATGACTTAAAACATCCACAGTCTTTTAAAGAAAGGTACGTGTTAATCCCTACCAGATTAACCACAGTAGTTTTGGAAGCCAGAACTGGTTAGCTGAAAAGGTGCAGAGGGCACTAGACACAGAGCCCAGCTCAGCACCTGGCTGAACTCTGCCAGGAACTGGTAAGTAATAACTGGCGGGGCATGTAGTTCTCAGTGCCTCTCGTTCGCCCCTCACTCTCCATCTTAACCACTGAGACCATCATGTCTCCCAGATTGTATTTTTTTCCTCATTTGTTCTTCCCCTGCATACCATGGACATATTCTACTTGTGATCTTTGTGTACTCCCAAATAAGGGACAGCAGGGCTAACAATCAGATCCTGTTACTCTTCAGGTTAATAACATTGCTTGCATTGGGCTCAAATCTTCCCTATGTCTATAGTTATCAGTGAAAAGTGTCTGTAAAATACTCTTAAGTCAGAACAGTAGCATCTGACATCTGTAATACAAATGACTGCACAAAGAGCAAAGCAATGCAGCACTGGATCCAGTGACACTAAGGGAAACACAGTTTGGTTTGAACGAATCCTGGTGAGCCTGAAGCAATGCCCAGGGAGTCAGTGGAAGTTACCACTGAGTTTGACCTCTCTATTTCATTCAGATGAACTACCCTGTCTGTTTAGCATGTAATTTTAACATTAAATTCAGATAAAATAGTTTGTTACTTTAGTGTAAATGCACTACAGCCAAATAAATGGCAAAGTTTAAACTGTAACTGTGGAAGTTTTGTGCTGGTTTAACACAATGACTGTTCCCAAAACCATCAGGATTGCTGGCAGCATCTCTGAGAGGGAGAAAAGGAAGTATTTTTCTTCCCATGTTTCTTCCCAAGGGCACGAGTTCATGACAGACCAAAAAAGAAAAGCTAAGGCTTCCTATCAAACCTGCTCTTACCCTAGTAAAACTCATTATCTTACAGTACCTCCCTGCTATAGTCAGAGCTAATGATGGCTCATTTAGAAAAGATGAGTGATACTTACCCTTGTAGGAATACCAGCTCTTTCAGCTTTCCTTAACCCCTCCACACCAGCTTTGTTAGAAACAACAAGAACTATTTGTGCAAAACTGGTGGGCTTCTTTGTGCTATTTATGAGGGCTTCCAGATTTGTGCCTATGAGTGAAAAAATAATTTATGAATATCAAGTTGTTCCTAGAGAATAAATATAGTTAACAGCTAGAAGAGGTTTTAAATAAGCAGCAATGTGGGTGAGACTCAATCTGAAAAACACTGACATTAACAATAAACCTTCTTTAATTGATCTTAGTGGGAACTGAATTAGACAGCTGGAGGCTACAGGGCTTTTACTAGCAATTACATTTGTAAACTGTAATTTACGGAATTGGAATGATGGTCTACTTCTTAGCAAGTAAGAATACTGGGAAAACCCTAGGAGTCCCTATATGGCAAGAAGAAATTCTGATCCATTTGTGAAATAATGCTGCTGTCCCTATAGTGCAACACAGTGGTTATTCAAACCTAGAGACAGGCAGAAATTTGTAGACAAAATGAGCACAGATGCAATTCATAGTCAGTTTGCAGCAGAGGTTAAAGATCATTCTGTTTGTGATTGAAATTAATCCAAGGGAAAATCTATTCTGCCTGTTACTGAAAGCCTGTTAGAAGCCTATTAGTGTCTGCATGGAGAACTGCATGGACTTCAAGAGATTTTTGAATTTGGGCTGAAGTTCCTTTTTCAATAGTCTGTTTTACACTGTAGTAAAGAATATAAACTCTCACCTGTTCCAGAGATAAGGACAGCAACCTTCACTTTGTTTGTCTGGATTTTGCCTTGGATATGGCTGTGCACAGACAGTGACCTATTTGCTTGCAAGGCTCGAAGCAGATTATGGACTTTAACACGGGCAGAGCCTGAACATGTATAAGAAAAAAAAACAAAACCAAAAACCAAAACCAGCAACACATAAATAAAAGAAGAAACAGAGAGGAGAAAAGTACACATGAAAAGAGATCAGTGGCACTGCTTTACTTCTCGTTATTTATTTTAAGATCTGGTGATATCTGACATTACTAAACACACCCTCTATGAACTAAGAGTGAAGTCATGAGGACTGCCATTTTAATAACCTGTGCAAAAAAAGCCACAGAGGTGTCAATTAAGAGATTTTCAGCTAACCTTCATGAAGACTTACCGGCTAAGGAATTTAGATCTGCATTTTTTTTAAAAGGAAAATAAAAATCTAATAACCTTTTTGTAGGGAGACAACTTTCCCAATCAGCCAGGCTGCCTCATGTCTCTGTATGTCCTTGAGGACCTGCTGAGCCAGCTCCTTCTGCACAACCAAGACAGCACCGATCCCACAATTAAATGTCCGAGTCATTTCCTCCTCAGAGAGGTTCCCTTCTTTATGGAGCCAGCAAAAGATTTCAGGAATCTTCCAGGTAAGAGCATCTGAAGATTATTGAAATTACAAATGAGAGTGTAAATCACTATCAATGGACAAATACAAAAATTATTAGCGATTTAAGAAGCAAGATCTGGATGGAAAGCACAGCCAAAGTCCCACAGCAGCACTAGCTTGAATGCAAACAGCTTCCATCCACAGAAACAGGACGTTTTTTCCTTCCTTCCTTACTGAACAAGACTTGCGAGTAGAAAGAAAGAAGTGTCACTCTGGGAGGAAAATAATCATACTGCTCCACTTCAATCTGTTAATCTGTAATCTAAAACAGGCTCTGAGGCAGTCTTTGGAAAATCCTCTTCTTGAAGGTGACAATTCTGTTTCTAGATAAACTCTTGATAGTCTTAAACACTGTCACAAAAGTCTCACACTGCCCCCAGTTCCAACAAGGTAAGGATGATCTACAGCAGCACAAGAAATGCTTCTGGACAAGCCACTGTAAAGGAACTCCAAAGACAGTAAGTTTCCTTCTTGTCATGTTATCTTTAAAATGGTATTATCACCATTTATATATACTAGTGTCCACTGTGGACAAGTGGAAGAATGATTTACATGCAGTTCTGGAGTGCAAAACTCAATCTTAGGTCCCTTATTTTATTCTACAACTCAATGAACACTGCATAACCTATAGTAAGTCATTTACCTTTCCATACTACACTTTCTCCAATAAGTGAAATAATCTTTCTAGCATACCTGGTAAGATCGTGGTGAGGATTAATTAACGTATGTCAAATAGCATGAGATGTACTTGAGCTAGTGACCATATTTGAATGCTAATCGAAGGCTTCATGAGTATCATTTAATCAGCAATAATTTTGTAGGTTATTGCAAATGGTGACAGCTCACTTTGGATTTCCTTTAAAGTTGTTTTATTTTTGCAAGTATAGATAGAGTTTCCTAAACAATCTAATCCAAAATACCATCAGGGGAAGTTAATTCAATTGGTAGCAGTCTTAAGACTACACAGTGTTTTGACTGGCTCTGGTCCAGGCACCAGGAGAAATTCAGCATCAATGAAGAAAAAAGAAAACACTTCTAGACCCACAAGTCTAGCTCTCACAGCCCAAGTCAATTGACAGAGCCCCATGTACACAGGCTTCCACATCAAGCCATATCATCATGCAGATGTTTCCATAGCTTTTCTTTTTACCTTACCTAAAATGACACCAAAGGATTCTGGAAGAACTCTGGGAATGTTTTCCAGCAAACCCCCTCCAGTAATGTGGGCATAGGCTTTCACATGGCCCGAGTGAAGGACAGGCAACAGAGTCTTGCTGTAGATCTTAGTTGGGGTTAACAAGAGATCTCCTGTAGATGAAAGAGGATGAAAGGAGACGAGTTACAGCACAGAAAGAAATGTTAATAAATATAAAATTGAGGAAATATCAAAATATTAATTTGCTGGATACTAATAAGCATTGCACTACAGACAAAAAACACAGTGTTCTACCCTTTTTAGCATACAGTTAGTTATTTATCCTTCTCAATTTCTTTCCCGCATATGTGATTCACAGGAAAAAAGAAGGCAAGAACATGTTAAAGAATAGAATAATTATTTTAGTGCCTTAGAAAAGTTATAAAAGCAAAGGCACCAACAAAACAATTGCGTGACACTAGCCTGTTCAAATTATAATGAAAGAAACTGCATTATAAATGGTACCTAATGTCTGATCACCCGAGACGCCAACTGGAGAAGAGAAATCAAATGATGACTTTTCCACAATCTTCCTTACAAGGCTGTACCCATTGCTGTGAACCCCAGAAGAAGCTACTCCAATAACCACATCTCCATCAGCAATTCTCTCCAGCTGGGGCAGCATCTGCCCTCGCTCCACTGCACCCACAGCAAAGCCAGCCAGGTCGTACTCTCCAGGTGGATACATTCCTGGCATTTCAGCAGTTTCTCCTCCTGTGGGAACCAAAAAGAGGGAAAAGGTTGTTGGAAACCATTGGGACCAGCAGGCATGCAATTTTTCAAAGTTTTAAATTCATAAGGCATTAACAGAGGATGTTTTTTAATTAGCTAAACAAACATTAAAAAGAATTAAAACTACATGTTTGTCACAGGCTGTCTGATTGAAAAAGCAATAATAAATTTGTAAAGAAGATTTCCTCCCTCACTCTGACAACAAGTATCAAACTGCTGTGCATTCACATTTTAAAATCAAAGCATATATTTAGTGCTTCATATTTCCGAATTTCTGCCTGGTTTAATATTTTCCATGAAAAACCTAACAGATACAAGAGACACAACAAATTAATACAAGGACATCAAAGGAATGACATAGCTACTAGTCTCACTTGCCTTCATAAAGATTTTGTATATAGCGCTATCCTGCCTGCCACTCCTGCCCACAACCTGGCCATCATTATCACACCAACTCTGAACATCTAGGGAAGGTTTATAGGCTGTTTTGGGAGAGCACCTCTAAAAGAGGGCCTTTTCCTACGCTTCTGTGCAAATGAACTGTTGTCTAGGCTATCATCTATTATCCTGATTATTCGAATATCCTCTTGTTTTGTCCATAAAACCATGTTTTATCCGGCTGACCTCATTCAGAGCACAGTCTGAAAAGGCAATTTTCCCAGCTTGCACAGCAACGCACAGCACTGCTCAGGCAGCATCTCTCTCTATACATACCCTACCGGCTCCCTTACTGCCTGTCGGGTATAAGCTGATGGTCTTCACTGTTGAAGACCTGTGTTCTGCCTGTCACAGCTCATTCAGTGTAGAGAGGGGAACTCGCTGTGTTTGGTACATGAAATGAGCATTTACTGCTCGCTCCGAAGTTTTCCAAACAGACCTCTTCACACCATCCCCTCATACCGGGGAGAAACTCTCCCCAGCTATCCTCACAGCCATCTCATTATTCTCCTTCAAACCCATCCCACTGATCACGATGTCTACAAGAAAACAACTGGGCAATGACTAAGTTGCCATTATATTATGATCTCTGCCCAACGTGTTTTTCTTTTGCACTCATCAGGTTTCATTCAAAACAAATTTTTTTCTGTTTCCCAAAAATATCGCTTGAAGGGGCTCCAAATTTACCTAAGTGATGGTGGAAGCTGCTCTCGTGCTCAGTGCCTGACACTGCTCAATACTAGATTCTCTGAAGCTTTTCCAGGTTTCTACACTACATCGCTATAATAAACTTTAAAATAAAAATTAATTTGTTTAGATGCAATACTTTAAATGTGTATTTAGTAATGTTTGTGCAAAACCAAGCATGCAGATAAGCCCATCAGTACCTTGCTGTCAAGTGGTATGATGAGATTAAGGTGGTTGAGCTGAATATTCAGCTGTTGCAGAAATTCAAGGCAGCAATTTAGGAACATTCTTACAATGAGACTTTTATGAGGTGATGCTATACAAAGACAGATCTACATGCTGTGTGGCTGTGTGCATGCACAGGAAAAGGAATGGGTGAAGCTGGAGCCCAAACTGAAATTTCTTTTGATGATCCAGGCTACAGAAAAGCATTTCCTCCTTAGGTTCATCTCTGTCCCTTTCTTTTCCGAGAGTGACAGAAATTTGGGGATGAAATACTGGCTGTTTTATTTATAAGTTCAGACTTATTTTTATATTAGCACAAAAATGTATTTATGAACCATTTACAACTTTGACAAATTATTCTCTGGTAATTAATTTAAAACATCCAAAGCCCTTGGTAGTTTTAAAGTCTTCCAACTGGAAATAAAATCTTGAAATTTCAGTGAGTAATTTTGCAGCAAGGTTTCACATAACATTTACTTATGCTGAAGTATGAATGGTTTGATTATATTTGATAAACTGAGAGAACACCTTAAGACAAATATAAAGCTGACTCACACAAAAAAAAATAAACCAGAACATAAACAGCCTCTTGTTCAAAGCTTGTAAACTACCTTAAAATGACACACTCCCACTCAGAAAAGACTTTTGTTACCGACTCTCTTAAAGAATTGTAAAAAAGGAAAGAGCTACAGTACGACCAGTTATAAAGAGGTACCTAAAATAAAACACGTGAACTGTCATTTTTAGTCTCAAATTAAAGGTCTTTTTTGAAAAATCATTAGAATTCCCCATGTCTGTTTTTATAAAAAAAGGAAGGAAAAATAAAAACTATGTGAGAAAACTGAACTTTCTTGGTTTCATGGCTTTAAAATTTAACCCCGTGTTGTACTCCTTTTACAAACTAAAGACTTATACAAAAGAATGTATTTTTCACTGACCTAGAAATATTTTTACTGAGTTGAACAGCTTTAAAGCTGTATTTTTTAAGATTCAAGAAGTGAAATATTGTATCATTTTCATGGATAACGAGATTATTGTATACCAGAATATGTACATAATTTGTTAGTAAAATGTATTATGCACTTGTATTATAGGGCTGAAAAAGAAAATGTATAAATTTGAGTCTTAGCATCTTGGAACACGTGGGTCTTGGTGAAATAAATCTTCAGCAAGAATTCAACGATATATAGTTCTGCTATTAGTTTTGTACCTAACGAAACCTGGTTTCTTCTATGCTTCTGTCTTGTGATTAACTTCTGTGTCTTAAGTAGTGAGCTCCAGCTGAAGCTTTTGTAGCATTCATAAGGACATTCTCTGGCTTTCTAGTTTTATGAAGCTGTGGGAACACAATAGCTGTGAGATCTCTACCTTTCTTGTCAAATTTGGTTAAAATCAGCCAAGAGGTTCAAAGGATAATATGTACTCACACAGGGACCTGTGCATGCACAGTAACACATATAAATCTTATTTCTAGAGGAGAACTTCAGGATTTCCTTTAGGATAAAGGACAAAAATAAACAAACCTATCTGGCATGCTTTAAAATTTTCTTGAAAAATACAAATAATTAAAATACATGAATTGTTAGTATTCTAGGTAGACGTTATAGTCACAAAGTTAAATTAAAAGATATGAATGAGAAAATTTATATGCAACATCCTGAGCTAATGGCAACATTTGTAGAGTATAGTCTCCTTCCAGTGGGTAGAGATTATGTTCTCTTGAAAGCAAAGACATGTGACAATTTGTTGGTTTTTTTTCACTCCTCTAAGATCCTTCAACAGAATAGGAAAACAAACACATTAAAACCAATTGTAAAAGTATCACATAAGATTTTTCATATCCTTCAAAGAAGAGTGTTCATACCCAAAAGAGCACATCCTGCCTTTTTGCAAGCTTCAGCTATTCCTGCAATGACACCCTGAGCCACTTCAACGTCAAGTTTGCCACAGGCAAAATAGTCAAGGAAGAAGAGGGGCTCCGCTCCTTGAGCCAAGATGTCATTGACACACATGGCAACCAGGTCCTGACCTATGGTGTCATGTTTCTTACACACTTGTGCAATCTGCAAAACATAGTGACAGAACCCACTGGTTAACTTTGAGAAACTGAAACACAAGGGGAGGGTCTGCAATGGAAGGAGATTGACATTGTGCTGTTCCTCTAGATGCTTTTTGAGGACCAGCTTCGTTTATTACCATCTCTGTGAGCCTCTCCCAACATGTTATTTTAGGAATCGTTACTTTCTTAATTGGCTAGAACAACAGGCTCTTTACAAAAGGAGACTGAACTGGAAAAGGTTTCATTGCAGTTTGAGTAAACACAATAGCAACCGTATAATTAAATGCTTTTCTCCATGAGTAATCATTTTAAGGATGGAGATTCTACCGTAATGAAATGGAGTCCCTGATTATGTACTTAATATTAAAAATTAGCTATTTTAAGCATCATTTCAACTATGGCTATTTACATGCCAGAAGTTAAATGTATATTTAATTCTGATGTCTGAAGCAGTGCAATTTCATTTTCACTCCCTTTTTAGAAAGACAAATGGGTCTTTTTAAAAGACAACAGATATTTTATGTTAAAACATTTTCCCCTCTGTGCTATTTTCATTCCTTTACACAGATTTTCACATTACCTTGAGTTTTGTGCCAACACCATCAGTTCCAGATACCAAGATAGGATCTTTGTAACCAGCTGCTTTCAAATCAAAGAGGCCAGCAAATCCTCCAAGTTCTGCATTGCACCCTGCCAGCCAGAAAACAGCAGAAAATAGTAAATTTTTACTTTCATGGGCTTCTCCAGGATCTCCAACATAAATTCTCTCCAATGTTTGTCAACATGACTTTGCTTTGGCACCAGGAAACTTTCCTCTGACACTAAGAGCCTCTTCACAGAGGCATGGGAGTTCCTAATCTTACATTTGCTTTTCCTTTTTCTTCATTACTACCTAAGGCTAAAAATAAAAAACTTTGTGATCGAACATTCAGTAATTACTGTGACCGATATATTTCATCCTTTTTCCTGAAAAACAGAAAAGGAATTATAGTAACAGATTAAAGCCCACTGCTTCCTGGGAAAAGATGACAAATTTTCCGGCTGAGATTCCTTATCTCTTTGTTAATACGGCTACTTATAGTATATTAAGACTCTTTGTTCCTAAGACTGGTTATGATAGGTAAGTACAGTAACCTTAAAACTAAAGTTGGTTAAAACCTGAGTAATACAAATATGAGTAGGAAACACTACTAATGCTAAGAAATGAGTAGTCATACTAGTGTGTGTCTATCTATATTTTTCTCTCTGTGTATATCTGTTGTTATTTGAAGGTTCTCAGTTAATTTGAAGTAAAAGGGTTATTTCATAAATGACTGATGTTTTAAATCTATCAAAAAATTAGGACTTGCTAGAGCAAGTTGTGCCTGAGATCACAACAACAAAAAAAGGATTAATTGTTTCTGTTTTATCCAAGCAAAAGATGTGTCTTCCACATCTATCTGAAGGAATAGATAGTATCTCTGAGGAATTCTACTTCTTGTACACCTTTCTAAACATTTATCTACAAAAATTGTATAGTTAACTGTGCAAAAAATAATAATCCATATAATCAAAAATAGCACTAAATGGTAGGATTTTTGCTTGCATTTATCGTTTTAGAGTGCTGGACTGTATTCTCTAACATTTATGACATTCAGGAGAGTCATTTTGGGAAGAAAATCTGTAAATTTAAGGAAGTAAGTTTTGAAGAAATCACAGGCATCCACTTACTGCAGATATTTCTTGTGTAATCTAGAAACACACACAACACATAAATATGAGCTTTTGGATCAAGATCAAGATCAAACGATAAGCCTCATTGCCATGAACTGGCTGAAACAGCAATAGAAGGTACAAGTCTCACCTGACCTCGATGTGGCTGCAGCTAGGGGTTTAATTTTCTGAACCAAAGTATTCCCTGCTGCAATGTCTACACCACTGTTTTTGTAAGTCAGGCCTCTGAAAGAATGTTTAAAAAATTGTTAACAGCAATTGATTACTAAATGCACAAACATATTTAAAAATAATATTTACTTTTTACATTATTTCATCACTAAGGGGATTAACCATTCAGGATCCTATTCTGCTGTCAAGTACCACTATTCTCCTGTTTGTACAGTAACTTTGCTCATATAAAACAATTTGTAAGCATTGCAGTACTCATTTCAGGCAGGTACAATGGCTCAAAGGTAAATCTTTTTGCTGTTTGGAACCTGACCTCACACATATGCCTGAAGATAGGGAGTATTATACCAAAGAAAAAAAACTTCATGGATTTGCAGCACAGGGAGTCTGCCATAAGCAGTATTCAAATAGTTCCAGCTATCTTGAAGACAGAATCAGTATCATACACTACCCAGTCAAATACCAAGATAAAAACCAAGCAAACAAGCAAACCCCACAACAAGGTAAAACAGGTGGAATAATAGAGCTGATTTTGCAAGGTTTGAATCCTTGGTCCAGATACTGAAGTGTTGGTAGTATAGTTCCTATGTTCCAAACAAACCGTATACAAAAATGCACTGCTAAATCAGAACACCTCAGCACCAGGCAGGATCCAGCTCAAGTTAGCTTTTCAAAACAGAATTATCACATAAACCAATAGTCCTCTATGATACATAGGAAGTTTTACAACTGTAGCTTCAAGGTTGCCTCTCCTTATCATCTGGAATGACACCACCACAAAACCAGCCACAACTCTTTTCTACTTAAATGGATTTCTATTAATGTATATATTTTAAAGTATATTTTAAGAGACCTAAGTTCCTAGGGTCCATTTGAGGAATCTAGAAAGAAATTTCCATAAGTTCCAGGTGTTTTTTTTGTATACAGCCATACACAGAGAAAACACACTTAGTACAAACTGGTATATGGAACTTGTCTGTCCATACGACTGACTGGGGACATTATGTACCATCCCATATTTACAGAAGGACCTTTTCATTTTGGAGATAGTGAGTTTAATGACTTTTAATTACTAGTTGTACCAAATGTATCTCACTCCAGTTAAGCAATTGTTATTTCTACACTGTCAGTGGCATGAATCAGGCTACCTACGTGCAACCTATTTTAGGTTCATACCTATTTTAGCTCTTACTGATGCAATTCAGTATTAGTTTAAATCCTACAGGTGAAACATGGGACAAATACAACAAAACAGCTGGCCAAAGAGTGGTGCTACCAGGAAAATACAAAGGTATCTGCACTCACATTATATTACTGCTCAAAAATTTGCAAGAGGAAAATAACTATAAGAAGCAGCTGTTCATCGTGTGAATGAAACTCAAGGAAATATCAGCCTGCAATAACAAGAGACCAAAGGTAGGCCCCTTCAGTCTGAACATTATAAATATTCAACGTATTTTTCAATATTATTTTTCAAAGCATGGTATTTACTTTAATTCTTTAAATGAATATTTAATTCTTTAAATTTTCTTGAATATTTTTAATTAAATAAATATTCTGGATATTTTTTAGGAAGTGAAATGCTTGGGACTTAATCCTGCAAAGCTGCCAAGAGGAGGTGTGTCCCCAACTTTACAGAGCCAGCTGTCACCTTTCCTGAACTGTGTGCAACACAGAGTCTAAAGTAAAGCGTGCCTGACTGTCCGTTCTTCCAATTTTAGGACGTCTGAGCAAAAACTGGTGCAGACTCAAAGACAGTGAAACAAGCACTGACTGTACACCATTCCCAGGAGTCTCCTTCATAAGCTGGGGATCATCCCAGCCTACAGGCACTCCAGTCAAGAAAATTCCTGGCTATGGCCCATGAACTCAGTGCTTTAGAGAACTGCTCATTAAAGTAGCTTCTTCTCTTGCCTCACAATACAAAGAGCAATCACACATTTTCACACAAGCTTCTCACAGTACTTGAGAGAGAAAGAAGACTAAATATTAACACCCTTGTTCATTTAGTAAGTTTATGGATCATAATTTTACAATATACTAATCAGTACACACTGTCAGCAAAAATTGAACTGTTACTAATATGCTTCATAGACTACAAAATAACCTATTATCAAAAGTTATGTTTTGAGCTAATTGGACCACAGACAGGTAGATATGCTTCATATTAGGCAAAAATTAGTGTAAAAACCTGCAAGGAGCTCTCATTAACGCTAGAGAGCCAGTAGGACACACTGCTTTAAAAAAAAACCCACACCCATAAAATCTCAAGATTGTTAAACCAAATACTGTGAAAATAAAAGGAATAATAATAAAAAGGTAATAAATTGAACCCACATCGTTAGCTGGCTATTCCATTAAAATACATAACCCAACAAGGTGTTTCAAGATCATTTTAATGATTTCTAAAGACTCTAAAATGAACCAACAAAATAGCTCAAACTTTGTTCATACACACATTTCATTATATCAATATTAGACATATGGACAATACAATACTAGAGCAAAAGTTACAGTTTAAAGCCTAAGAACCAGAAGTTCACCTCCCCTACAACAGACATAACAGACAGCAACAGCACAAGTTATTCCTATATACTTGTCACTGTAACTCAGTCTTGGGCGAACAGGAATATGGATGACAGAGCCATCAAAAACCTGTTCTTTCCTTGTCTGGTCTTGCTTAGATTGCATACAAGGATGGTAGTTAAAACTTGTCTAGAGTTATACATAATATCAATATCAGTTTATTAATGTAAACTAGTGATGTCTTTAAGTCCCTTCTACACCAGTTATTTCCATTTCAAGTATTTCAAGTATCTACCTGGATTGTCTCAGGAAAGCTATAGCCCGATAACCAATGTCCTTTCTATAAATGGCACCCTTGAAGTGTATGGCTGCTACTCCCTTGTTGGCTTCTTGCAGTGCTGTTATTAGGTCCTCTTTAATAGCAGTTACTGTAAGGACTCTTCCTCCACTAGTCACCACTTTGCCATCCTTCAGGGCTGTGCCTGCATGGAACACCTCCAATCCTAGTTGCTTAGCCTTCGAAAGTCCTGTGATTGTTATTTAAGAAAATAAATGCAGAAAAATCAATTCATTACAACATTCTCTATTGCACTACAAATGAATAGATATTCAGCACATATTGACTGTGTCTAGAAACCACAATTGAATTCAGTGTGATCATGCTGGGAAACAGGAATAAATTTGTAAAAACTACATTTTGAGGAGAGACAAGTCTGCTGCTTGTATGCTCAGAGATACAGAAAGAGGTATTTAGCTGAAACATCTGCATACAACATTTAATTCCAGCCGGATTTTATACTTCACTGACATAGAGGCCACAAAACATATCAGCATCAACATGACGTAAGAATCAGCCATCAGCCCAGAACTACTTTACTGTAACACATATTAAAGAAATGCTACAGAACTTAACCAGCTGGTGCAGACAGCTGAAAATGCGATGGGTGCATTACCAATAAACTTTGATGTGTGAAAATTCAGTCATCTCTTTCAGACCCATAACCACAAGATCTAAAGTTCCTATGAATCTGAGGTACACTGATTTACCTTCATCTGCCAAAAGAGAGAATGGAGAGAGGGCAGGAGAGGAATCAGACTTCTGTAGTTCCTCCTGCTATATTTACCTGTTATTTCCAAACCCTTGGGATATGTTCCTGGATACCCTTCGCTAGCCATGACCACTGTCACAGTTGCACTGTCTTCAAACCAAACTGGCATGGAACTAGACAACTTTTTACTGATAACCGCTAGCATAACTTCATACAAATCACTTTTCAACAGTGGAAGAATCACCTACAAAATACAGATTAGCAAATTAAAGAAAACAATGTATATATATTGTTACATTTTCATCACTGAACTCTAAAAAATACTAATGCAACTGTAAAAATAACAGTAAATAAGTATGTTCATATACTGTATTTTCACACATATATACATACCATGCATAGTCTATGTACCTTTAAAAATACTCTTCCTTGAAGATCATTTATATGGGTAAAAGAACTGCTATATATGGAGGGGAAAAGTTAGAGGCCAAAGAACCCTCTTTGTTCTGAAGAAAAGAAATGAAGGGTTTTGTTCCACTTTACCAACAGGGAGTGGGGAAAAGAAGTGTTTGCTTCTTTAATAAAAAAAAAAAACCAACCCCATTCCAGAAAAGATAAGAAGCTGCTGAGTTTCACTCAAGATTACCCTTGTAAAGCTTCACTCAAGCTTACCCTTGTATTTGAGTATAACCTGCTGAAATCTTCTCTGGAATGGAACAATTTTTTATCAGACCTTCTGTCTTGAATAAACAAACCCAAGATTTTAAATCTCAGTGCAACTAGCTAATTATTCATCGGAAAGTTAGTTAAGAATAATGGTAGATGGTAACAGACTTTTCTCCTCCCACAATGCATCTACCTACAAAATAACTCACCTGACATTCTGGGTCACCAAATCTGCAGTTAAACTCGAGAACTTTAGGTCCATCTCTGGTAAGCATTAATCCGGCATAAAGCACACCTACAATAACAAATTATATAAAAAGCTACCTAAGACACTGCATAGGTCATATGTTTTGAATCTATTTATAACAGTGTTAAAAAGAATGCTACCTGTGCTCATTTAAAGGTAGGATGTTAACACTTGAGAAATGTTAAAAATACATCAGGCAAGAATAGTTGTGGTTACAATTTTGCAGCTTATTTTCAAATGTTTTCCTTTCTGTTCTTCCTTACTTGATGATTATCCACCATTCATGAAAGAATATCCATTGATTTCAATGGACTCTAAATGAAGCCATTGATACTAAACTCAGTTTCCAAATAAATCAAAGTTATCTTCCTTAACTCACAGTGTGAGTTAGGCCTATAAAGGGGACAAAGTAAAAAAAAAGAAAAAGAGTCTTCCTCCTTATGATTAAAAAATCCAAACCTTTATACATACCAAAATAGGGGACACCTTCTTTTCTCATGCCATCAACAGTTTTCTGAAGAATAGTATCTCTTATTTTCTGCAGTAAATCTTTAGAAACCTAACAAAACAGGATTAGAAAACAGTGTTTCTAAAAAGAGAGTGCATGATTTTTCCTACTGTGATGGCTAGCGTTTTTAAGAGGCAGAACACTTGGACAGTCTCTTGCTCACCCCAACATGTTTCATACAATAGAAAGCCAATATTTTTTTCTCTCTCCTCACACACCATATCACAGCATTACAACAACCCATTTCATTTCTTCAGATACTGTTCCATGCCTAGATCTACATGTGCAAGCAATCTCACTGGCTTCACTGGAACAAACCATTTGCACAGACATACTGGAATTTAGATAAGGCCTCCCAAAGACAAATCACAGTTGCAAAATACAGCGATCGATGACCAAATTATATTCAATAAACAAAATTAATAGCTTTCTAGAGGAGCAAACCCCATTTTTTTAAATAAAAAAAGAAAAAAACACTAGCCCTCACACAGGTGAAGAGAAAGCAAAGTCCTTTTGCAAACAGAAGTTCCTTGCCAAACAGAAACCAAACTACCTTAAGCCACAGCAAAAATTTGCCATTAGCTTAGTTCGGCACAAGATAAAAATGTGGTTTTAAGCTGTTGGTTCTAATCACCAGTATTTCGTAACACATAAAAAACCAAACCAAAATACAAGGTTGCAGAAATAACACCACTTCCACCTTTATAATTAAAAGTAATTAAGCAGAAATATCCTCCTCTTTAGAGAAACACATTTATTAAGTTTTGAATTTGACTTGACTGTGTCTATTTTAGGCAACTCTGTCCATCCACAAGAGACCACCCTCTTCACTCTCCTGTTCATTATGGTGGAACTATAAATTCACACATGCTTTCAATGCTAGAGCTGTAGTTTAGCTGTAGTGAAACATCTCCTTATGAATACATTTTTACCTGAGGTGCTGGGGAGTAAGCTCCCATTCCTCCAGTGTTAGGGCCTTCATCTCCGTCCATTAATCGCTTGTGGTCCTGGGCTGGAGGCATGGGAGCAATTGTGATGCCATCAGTGAAACATAAGCACTAGAAAACAAGAAGAATAATTAAAACTCAAGTCTGTGATTAAAATGAAACCACAAAAACTGCAAATATATGTTATTTTCAGTGTTGCAAATGGATATTCAAAAGTACAAATTCTGTCTCCCTGGTAAAACAAACTACAGTATCCTAAACACTTCCCTTTTTCCTCAGGAAGCAGTGCCTCATTTTATATGATCTTCCTACAGAAATTACCTTTAATATAGCATATTAAAAAATATAACATTAGTAGTTGTGCTAAAAAGTAATACTCAAAAGGTTAAAAAAAAAATTAAAACACTCCACCATGGAAGCTACTTCTTCCCTCCCCCTCCATTCCCCCTGGCCCGGAAGGAAGGCATTACATTCCTTTCAAGATTTCCTTTTCCTTGTTGATAAAACTATTTACTTTTGAATTAATTATAAATTATTTATATAGCAGATGGTTTTATCCTCAACATCTTCATAATAACAAGCCTGCTGGCATCTTCTGTAACTGGATTATGATGTTCACTGTCGGGACTACTGATAGCAGTACTCATAAAAACATTTTATAATTCTAATTAAAAAACAAACAAGGATTCCCCTACAAAAGCCAAAAATGCCAAAATATTAATATATTAAAAACTACAGTCATTTGTGGAAGGTGAATTCTTTTGACAGCAAGGCAAGCAGCATGTTTTCTTCATTGTCAGTCACTGTAGAAAAAAAAAACCTTTAAACTGCGTGTTTATATTATTGTGTTATATTACAGTAAGTCTGCTAGTATTTTGAGGACTAATTAAGAGCCTTACATATTTTCCACCAGAGAATGAAGATCTGGATAACCTCTTAGTTCCTAAAAAGGTCAAGCCAACCAGGAAGGAATAAGAATGACCAATACCTGTATGTCTAATTTCTTCGTATTGGGCAGGAAACCAGATCATGCAAAGATTGGCAAGAGCTGGAGATGATCGCTTACTTTATAAATACCACCACCTCCAAGATGAATGTTCACAACATCCAGCATAAGTGAATTCCAGCTCCAGGACTCAGGAACCTGAGGGGGTACTTGGCTGTTCTACTTAGTGTGATTCAAGTGTCAAGTTCCCCTGCCACCTCAAAACCTAGGCCCTACTTCTCCTTTTCTCCTTCACACTCTGCTAATTAAATCAGATATGCTTTTTTAAAGTGAAGGAAATGTTCTCTCTGCATCTGCAGAGAAAATGAGCACTGTCAAAACATTCAACAGCCTTCGGTTCCAGGTCCTTTGTCCCAGGGTGTACTTCCACATTGCAGTATCTCTGGCAATTAACCAGGTTAAAAAGGATCCTGCCTGCACCTGCCTGGAGCTGATCGTTCCCTTGCTCCAAAGGAGTTTACTGCTCCTTCATGATGCAGTTCAACATATTCCCTACATCAGCAAAGCTGATTAAAGAAAGTTTCCATCCTCCCTTAGTTCCAGCCACTCCTTGCCTTGCTCTGCATTTCACCATCCTGTTGATTCTCCTGATTCAAATGGCACTGGGCTCTGAACCAGAACATAGAAAACATGCAAGGTGGTGGTATTGATTTCTTTGAAAAAAGTTCTTCAGGTTGTAGCTTGATGAATAGGTAACTGCTATAACTGAATCAACGGCAAACAGCAGTAAAGAGGTAGCAATATGGAAGGGAAGGAACATCTTATACTGTCTTTGCTGCCAGATAAATCATAACACAGAATTGCACGCTCAATGACACTCAAAATTTTAAAGGTTTGATTTTTTTTTTCCCACGTGGCAACAGCTGATTACTGTTTGAGTTATTTTTATTTAATTTGAATTATTTTAACAGGCTGCAGGAAGTTTAGTTATTAATACAGCTGCCTTTAATTAATACAATCTTATTTATAAACAGATAACTGTTTTTAATTTAAGTACTAAAATCTCACAGATCCCTGCTGTAGGTACTTACATAGTGTTTCCTAAATAGTTTAGAACAGGTATAATCAAAGTGTTACAGTGAGATGCACACTTACAGAAACTTCTTCTCCTTCAAGAAGTTCTTCAACAACAACAGTTTCCCCAGCTGTGCCAAAAGTCTTATCCTACAGCAAAAACAAAATCTCTTTAGCTCTTCTTCAGTTTTTTAAAAATTACTCAAAATGCAACAAGAAAAAATATTTTTAAAACAGCAAGAAAATTGCAGCACAGTTTTGAGAATAATAATCCATTTTCCACCCTGGATATGTTAGCAATGGTAAAATCCTTGCTCTTCTGTTTATGCTTAAATAAATGCAGATTTTATGCTTCAATATTTTTAAATTGCAGACTATATTTATGACTTAATGAGAAATTCCTCATGCTCTATCTTGTGAAGTTTGCACCCATGACATTGAGAGTAATAGCAATGACTGTCAAGTCTATAATCTGAACTTTTACTTTATAAGAAAGTGCAATTCTATAGAATACATTGTAAGGGGGCAATATTTCCATATTCCAGTGTAATGTTTTAGCATTGACTGCAGATTTAGGCAATCAAGAACCACCAATCCACACTAACAAGGTGATTTTGTGGGTCTGTAAGACTCTCTAACACACATGTTTTTTGTTCAAGACATTGGGCCATGTTAAGACATGTCAAATAACCATGCATGTGCACACACACAGACCCACCCACCCACAAATGTGAGTGCAGACCCTGCATTCTGACTCTTGAAATACAAGTGTGTCAGACAACATCTCCTGTGAATCAGCATAGCTCCACTGAATTGTAAGATGCCCTGCTGTTGATACCAGCTGAGGACCTGACCTGTATGTGTCTTATTTTCCAGCTCTATGTTCCTAACTGTTCAGATGAAATTGCTTCATTTTGCTTCTCTTCAGATTTTGATGGTCCTAATAAATTTGTTGAATATCCTACTTATAAATATATACTTAACTTGAAATAATTCCACTGGAATTTTACTACATATTTAAGTGCTGTGTGACTGGAATCCTAAAGGAGCTGATGTTGTTTGTTAAGACCAGCTCAATCACTGTGTTAGTATTTCAGCACTGTAGTATGTGTTTTATTGCAGCAGTCTCAAATGGTCAAAAAAAAAAAAAAAAAAAAAAGGAAATCCATATGGAAATAAGTGTGGGTTTTCATTAAGAATTATTTTATTTTAGCCTACAGGAACTATGCCTAGAAAGAGTACCCTGCCTCAAGCAGTAAATATGACAGAGCTTCATAGCTGTCCAAATAATGGGTAAGAGATTTGATGTCCCTTAGCCAAATTCCTATTACATGGAAATAAAGAATATCTTTGAGACTCTGAGGTGGTTAACAACTTATTTTGCATGAGAACTCCTCCAGTTAGTGCATGACATTTCTACTCACCTGCATGATTTCAGTAACAGCTTTGCAGGCTTCTTCCTTGTTAGAAGCCACAATGACTCCTTTGCCAGCTGCCAGGCCACTAGCTTTTACAACTAAAGCAGGAAAGTTTGCACTTCAAAGACGGAAGAGAGATTCAACAGTAAACACTCTGTATTGCAAATATACTTTGTAGGCATTTTGAACATTTCAATAGTTGAAAGATCAAAATATAAATCACCAGTTTTCATAGCAACCTTTTAACCTTATTGAATAACACACAAACAAAAACCAGGCTTCTCTTGTTATGCTACGCCTGTAAAAGATTTCTGCTTCCTGGTTTTTTCCCACCTCTGAATTTCGTTACTGTTCTGAAAGGTTGCTTTCCTTTTAACAAATTACTGTTGTACTGTTTTTGGGTCACCTGGATTGTATTCTGATGAACAGATCATCATCTGCTGAGTAAGTCTCCAATGCAGAATTTATATTCGTGGAGAAAAGGTACAAAGGAGGCAGAACATATGACTATCGGACTGCAAGCTGGGTTTCCACAGCAGGCAACTTGAAAAAAAATAAGTTTGTCCTATATTCTCCTGTAAACTGAACACTGAACTTTGTTTTAATTTTAGAGCAATAAATAAGTACTATTTAATTATCAGACTTATTGCAGTGTGATAGTGTCATGTTAGATTATCCTTTAAAAACCTTACAGATGTTCTAAAGTATTGATAAATGAGTAGTCATTTGATTGTTTGTTTTGGATACCTAGCACACTCTACATTGCTGTAAAAAAGGTATTTCTAAAATGACAAGAATTCTACCTGTTAATAAAGCTACATGCTGCTTTAGGATCAGTAAAAGATTTCCATCTCGCAGTTGGGATGTCATGACGATCCAAAAAAGCTTTGGCAAAGCTCTTACTGGACTCCAGCTGAGCTGCCTTTGCTGTTGGACCAAAACACTTTACTCCAGCTGCTGTCAAGTCATCAACAATTCCTGAAAATGACAACATAAAAAAACTTATAAATCACCAGATGATTTATAGGAGTCATGTACTCCAAGTCTACAGCTGCACTGTTTTGTTGGAACAAGTATGTCAGGAATTATAAGCCATATATATCTATCCAGTGCCTATTGTACCAGATCAGCCTTGGATGCATTCTTTACTGTAATCAGGAGCAGGTAACCCTGAAATATCTGGGGCTAAGAAGATCTGCCACGTTTCGTAAGTGATCACAATCAACCCTTGTTTTATTATAGCTTTTAGCTAAAAAGTCAACATTAGTGTTTGTGAAGATGACAATTGTTGATCACATAAAAGGTTAAACCAGAAAAATGATCAACATGTATACGAATGGGGTTTTTTTACCAAGTTCCAAATTATTATTATTTCAAAAAATAAATAACTCCATAGGAAAATCAAAACTCTAGTTAAGGTTCCCATCTGGAAACATTTTGATACCTCTTTTACCAATCCCAACAATTTAAAAAGAAATTGAACATTCAAGGATATTTAAACTGTTACATTGCTCACATAATACCCTTCAGAAATTCATTTTCACCACAGCACAACCCTGAATTTCAGGGAAACTGCCACAGAGGTTCTGTTTCCATTCCTGTTGAAGACACTCAGATACTGTTCAGTGGTAAACAGAAGACAGGGACTAAAATTTACTTTTCTTCCTAAATTATGAAGGCCATGCTTTTTAGCTTGCTTTCTCTTACCAGCAGCAAGAGGAACCTCTGGACCAACCACAACCAGCTTGATCTCCTGATCTCGGCAGAACTGGGCAAGAGCAGCATGACTGCTGACTGAAACAGCTGTCAAAGATACAAAAGAGCAGTAAGACTGCCTTCATTACTGTTGCTTAGCACTTATTTATCACGTTTATTTCTGAAGAAAGTTAACTATGTCTCCATTGAAACCAGCACACACTGAAGCAGCTTTTTCACCAGTCTCACGTTCCTGAATGGCAAGCCACCGTAAATCTGGAAGAGTGAGGCATATACTAATATATAGACTTACAAGCAAGGCTTAGACCAAAATACACCATCAAACCCCCAGGCAAAGGCTGTGGTTTGACATGTATTGTAAACCCACCTTGCTCTTCAAGGTGAGAAAAAAGTTTTGGGTTCCCCTACACTGCCATACAGTAAACTGGTCTCATCTCTAGGAACATCCAGTTTGCCAGCACAAGAAGCATCGCAAAGGATCCAAGTGAAAAGTAACTCAAAAGCAAAAAATACATATATACTTTTCATCCAGTCTCCTCCTTGGATAGGTTCATCATGAAGCTTTAGACATGTTTGTTCCAGCATGGTATAGGGCACAGGAACAAGCAGACAATGGTGGGATTACAACTGCTTGCTTTTCTTTTTTCTTTCTTTCTGCAGTGCCAGCTAAAAATTGCTCCACTAACAAAGGTGAATCTGAATATTTTTTCGTTACATTAGGCTGAACTTAATAAGGGCAGGTGCTGCAATTATGAGTAAGGATATTTCATCTTAGATTTTTAGGACTGTTATCTTTCCACAAACGAACATTTAATATGACAATACTTGGAATGACAAAAACTGTGTAAACAAAAGGCAAAGCTTGCACGAAATATAATAATCAAGTTTCATAACAAAAAAAAGTTACGTAAAGGCAATGCAATTCCACTGCCTTTATCAAGAATAAATAAAGCCAAGGTCTACAGAGGATGGGAACACGAACCTGGAGAGAGCCAAAAAAGTGGTGAGCGCATCCCGGTGCAGATTGACTGCCCCTGCAGGGAGGAGACTAACACCTCAGGGCACGAAGCTGGCAAAGGGAGTGCAGTACAGCACAGACCCTCCTTGCAGCTGGACCATTATTGCTTTAAGTTTTGTCTGTGATCTCCTGTTAGTGACCATACTGGCAGGAAACATATTACTTTCCTGGCAGTCTCTTCCTTGAGCCCTCTCCTCAGAGACCAAATATAACAGAAACTACTTAATGATACTGTGACTAGTCAAAGAAATTAAGGACAAAGTTATTTGAGCAGAATGTAATTAAGCATTCCAACGGAATTAAATACGATAATTACCTGCTATACAAGAATCTGACAGGATTCTTGTTTCCACATAAGATGGTAACAAAAAAAGATTTTGTTTACATCCAAATATGAATGCAGAAAATTTATGTATATAATTCATGTCCACACGCATGCTATGTTAACTTTAATTCCATATGTTATCACGTGTTTTGAAGTGGAAGCTTTAGTTGGTAGTTTAAAGTACCTAATTCAGGATCTGTTATATAAGCGACACAAGACAGGAATCTCTGAGTAATTACCCCGGTTTTGTACCGATTCACTGTGTGCCTCCAGGCAAGCACCTTAGACCAGTATTTTTTATAGCACAGCATGTAATTTTGGATGTTCAATTTGAAATTCCTTAAGCTTGATTTCTCAAAACTAATAACTATGAATAGCTTCACTTACAGACAGTCAGAGCTTAACATATTAAGCTAGAAGCTCAAGACAGGCAGTCAGTACTAAGAGAGAAATGTTTAAAAATAACCTTAACTTCTTAAGATCACTAAGACAAATAAATTAATATTTTTATAAGGCTGAACAGTTCAGGTGAGAAAGTATTCTCAACAAAGGTTGTAGGGATCACAGGGCTTCAATGCACTTCTGAGAATATAGCAGTAAATTTAGTACACAAAGCTCTGCCACTCTCCCACAGGTGCTGGCACTTGCTGCAGGCTGTTTTCAGCTGTTCACCAACCAGTTGCCGAACTGCAGTGCGTACCAAGAGAAACCATCACTCCTTCCCTGCTAGGCTGCTGGGAGGCAGGAACCACAGCAGCTATCCTGAGCTGTATTCCAGAGAAATGTGCATCAGACAGATGGAGTTTTGGCTGCATCCTCCACTCCCAAACACAAAGAACTAGCTGTCACAATTGAGATCATATAAAATGAGCGGTAGTTGCACAAGGCTCTCCTCAGCCATTTTTTCTTCTTAACTGCATTTCTATATAATCTATTTCACATGTCTAAAACCTTAAAAGACAGTAATAATAATAATCCTTTCACACTAGTAGACTGATGAATGGAACAACTTACTTGTTGAGCTATCAGACTTAAAAGCTGTACTTTTTCTTTTTACCTGAATTTGAAATTTTTCCATTGTCAGCTGTTCCTGCATTTCCTGGAGCAACAAACACATGTTTTACATGTGGGGACTGGGCCAACTTCCAGGCCAGGGCATGCTCTCTCCCTCCACTGCCAATCACAAGCACCCGATCAGCCATTAGTCTGCATAAAACCAGAACACAAGCAAAACAGCCAGAATTAGGTGAGTGAGGTTAGGAAAGCAAGAGCTTCACAGACCATGGTTTTAAGTGCTGGGTACAATACAACTCCCAACAGAGGTGAATGTCACTTTGTTTCAGGAAATTATATTTCTATAAGGGTATTGCTGGTTTAAAAAGAAAAAAAAAGATATGTACATGAAAATTTATAACTGACTTAATCAGATGTGATGTAAACTAAATGTCAAAGGCTCAACCACTCTGGAACAGAGAAGCAACTTGCAGGGCTGCGATCAGTCAGATTGGCAACCGTTCCACGTTATACAAAAATCTGTGATACAGGAAAACCCCTTACGAGAGACTGAGCTGTGATTTGTAACCTATAGAAATTCCTGGAGAATACAAGCATGCAAAGGACAAAGCCCTTCTGATTAAAAAATTGCACAAACACAGTATTACAGTGTTAGAGAGCTAATGGGACCACTCAAAACTTTTTAGAGGTAATATCTGAAAGAGTGCTAAATACTTGAGGAAAGGCTAAGAGCAATGAGACAGGGAAACCAACTTCCAGCTGTGGTTTTCCTTAGGAGAGAACAACCAAGAGTCAAACAACAGGGAAGACCAGGTGCCAATAATAAAGGAGCCCGCTCTGACAAGGTACTGCATGACATCTACTCCCTTCTCTCATTTCACTGAGTTTTAGAAAAACACGTTAACACTCTATTGGCCTGCAGAAAGTAGGTGTATGAACAAAGGCTGCGATTTCATTACAACTTTAAACTGTCCAAAAACTTTTCAGAAGTTTGAAAATCAAATGGTCACAAAACCAAAAGGAACTCTCAGTTTTGCCCTCTCCGTGGCATTGTGTATGTGTGTACATATAACTTACACATTTGGTATTGATGTCAATATCATATTGTCAATATATTTTTCTTTGAGCAAGTCTAAGAGTTATCCTTTGCTTTTCAAGACATGTTTACTTCTACATGTATTTTCTACATATTTAGTAATGTATGTCACCTCAGAATTGCCATCGCAACAATGATACCACACAAGTCGCAAGAGAACAGATGAATTCACTTACGTTGAATAAACTCACTGGAATTCAGAAAATAGTAAATAAAGAAATAAAATAAGTACATATTTTTTTATTTGGAGTTCCTTCAAAAGCAAAGGCTAGCCTCCCAAGCTATTCAAAGAATAAGCTGTTAGAGTCACATTAGGCCAACTATATATAAATTACATACACAAACGATGCCACTGTACTGGTTAAAGTGAGAGTTTTGTTCATGGAAGTCAGTCTCTGAAGAACCTATTCAGTGAAGCAGAAAGTGAGTAGCTACAAATTGGTAGTTGGTCCTAAGCACAAGCACAGCATGTGCTACTTGCAGAAAACAATCTAAAAGCTTTAAATAATAACATATGCAAAACAGCAACCTAAACCTATAAAAAATGGTTTAAAGCATTTGAAGTAATGAGAATAAACAAAAAAGATTTTTGTGTGGAAAACAGCACAATTTATTGAAAGGGCTTTGCGTGGCCAGCAAAGAGGTCTGATGTGTGTCCTTCTGCTGCACGAACCACCTCCCATTCATCCAGGGAAGGAACGCAGCCCAGATAAGAGTTTTAGTCAAAAAGGAACAACCAGTCTCCCTGTTGTAATCCCAGCACGCACGTAACACGCAACCCTTGCTTGCTCCCTGTGCCTCTTCCATTAAGCAGCTGGTCATTGACCTGTGCTTGGCAATGTGTACAGTGCCTCTCAAGGTGAGCTCAGAGAAAAACCCTTAACACACATATGATGCAGATTGAATACACACAGGTGACAGCTCCATTTCCAAGAGCAGCAGAACGTCAGAACTCCTCTGTGGCCCCCTGCTTTGGCAGAGGACAAGGAAGAATGACTAGCACAAAGCACAGCTTAAGCAAAAGAAAATAAAAGAAAAAAACCAAACAGATTTCTAAAGGAAAAGCAAAAAGACGTGACACGAAGCAGATTTTCAGCCAACCGCTAAGGCAGGGGCATGTGCTTCTCCTCCACATCAGCTGCTACAGCCTGACTTGAATAAAGCTGGTCCAATAGCTCCAGCCCTGGAGAAACCGAACCTTCCTGAGGACATGGACTATGCTGGAAACAGCTTCTGCTCCAAGGGCACTATGCAATGCACATGGTGAGCCTGATTTTTAAATACATACAAGTTTTCTGTAATAAACTTTAGACAGAAACAGACATTCCTATGCCATTTGCTCATGTGTTTTAATCCATTAATAAAGGAAGAATTTGTTCAGAGTGCTACTTTTAGGCAAAACATCCAGTCAGAATAAAGACAAAGTAAACATGGATAGAAGGATAACACATAGAAAACTAACACTGAGTTGTTCACTACGGACCGAACACACTGGAGTTAAAATTTAATTGGAGTTTCAGGCTGGGGGAGATCAATAGCTTTCTAATCAACAGTGTCTGACAAAATACACATGTTGCAAAGTTGCAGAGATGTTTTAAGTACAAAACTCCAGGACTACTTACACTAAAAAAAACACATTGGGTTAAAAATTCTCAGTTACAGCACGCACATTTGGGGCACCAAGTTATGCAAAACCTCTTTTATATTACAATTCAAGCAAAAATAAAAGATAAAAGAATAAGGAGCTGGTTACAATGAAAGGATGAATTAGAAAAAGACAGTAACCTAGGACAAAAGAATGCAATATAAAAGAATTAGAATTTATCATGTAGCAGGCAGCTATCTCCTACCTAAAAGTTTAACCAAACAAAGGACATTTACAGTGCTGTCCACAGATAGTCATAACTATACAATAACTTTGAAGGCCAATTTTATCAATAATAAGTTGAACTATACACATTAGAGCATTGTCTTACAAGTATCTCAGAACTGAGTGCAGAGATCAAAACCGAAACAGAGAACATACTTACCCTACCCTATGTGCTGCCAGTCTGAGTCAAGTAGTACTCAAGAGTTCAGATGTGCACAGAGAGAGGAGATAAGCAGCCACCAGTTAAAATGTAGTACCCTTTCCCAATATTTCCGCCCCACTGATGACACTGTGTAGCTAGCCAATGAATGGGAAAAAACAGCCATTCCAGCTGGGAAGAGGGGACAGAAACTTGCACACAAATGCTCTAGGTGTGAGGAGTGAAAACTCTGCAGAGCAGAAGCAGGACATCCTGTTGCTTCTAAACATGCAAAATAAATTCTCTCCCATCCCAGGTATCCTTTGCAGTTAAAAACGTTTACTAATCAGACTGTAAACATTCTCTTTTTATCTAAAAATGAGGCTATACATTATTGCTATGCATAAAAATGAGGTTATGCATAGCTTATGCATATCAACAGCCTGAAAGAATAAGGTGCATGATGTACATTCATCCTCCATTAAGCCTACTGCTTAAAAATAGTAGGAAAGGCTTGAAGATCCAGTGACACTGTTGCCAGCTAGAGTAGCTCACAGAGCTGGCAACTCAATCAAATAAGCACTTCATTTTTTCCTCAAAAGTAACATATTCTAATACTACTGTCAGCTGAAAATAAATTAATAATATATACCATATAGTTTTATATGGGAGCAGGAAATAGAACAAGCTACATATCATATGTTCAAACAAAATTTAACCATTTTATAACAAAATGTGAGTCAAAAATAAGTTTCAGCCATTTCTTTTAAAACCCAGTGTTATTTGTGCATCCCAGAAGTGGTATTCTAGCAACTTTTATTTAGGGATGTAGCTTGAGAAGAACTTCCGGTGGCAATCCCAGTTTAGGAGGCTCAAATCTAGCAGCTGCAGCCTTTCTTTTTCACACTGACATAGAAAAATGTTGTGTAGGCCCTCTGCTGCCCAGAAATATCTTGCATTAAAAATGAAAATTCCAAGAGGTGGCATTTCTTTTTATTTTGTCAGTAATCCAGGAGTCAAAAACTTGTTCTCAAAATGGCCAAAAGCCATTCACAAGGTAGATATTTCTTCTCTGAGGATTATCACACACTCACGTTTTTTCCAAAGCAATATGTAAAATCCTTAAACTCCAAAAAGATTCCACAACACCGTATGCAATTACCTTAAGCAACCATTGTCTGCTATCATAAAGAAGGCGATACTTTTGTTTAAAAAATGTTCTAAAATAAAGACAGGTGTCATTTCAGGCAAAGGTCTATTACTAGATCCTTATAGAAAATAAGAACAGAAAAGCAGAAACAAGGTAATCATTCCATGTATCCAAGAGGAGAGGACAGAAGGATAGAGTGAAGACAAGCCGATTTCTGGAGCCTATCCCTGCAGTTGCCAGTAGTAAGTCAGCAGGGACAAGCATTAGCCTAGAGACCTTTATCCTCCACAAAAGGTAGGGCTCACCAAGAAGCTGGGCGACTCTTCCACCAGGTCAGGGCCTGTGGAACAGAGAAAATAAAGTGAGGAAGGCAAAACCAACAGTGTCTAATAGCTTTCTCTCTCCTGACTCCTCCACAAGGCATGGTGAGACTTCAAATACAGGCAGAAATGAGATGAGGTTACCAACTCAGTTGCTGCCCCTTCCCTATCAACAGGGAAGGGATAGGAGCCATTGACTCTTCCTTGAACTGAGCCTGTGCACAGACTTGGGGGTTAAACTGAGCTCCTTTGTTGTATTTATGAAGATAACTGTATAAGAAAATGTAAACTCCTTAAGCAGTTTCTTCCCAAGTTTCAGTTTCATATCGTAAGTATGGGGTTCATGTTACCTAAATATTTTATCTCAGCTAGGTGGAGTCTCGTAACAAGCCATTGCCTTACTACCTCACCCCTAACCAAAGCAGTAAAAACGTGCAACTAAAATAAGATCTATGCAATATAGCACAAACAGTAAAGAGCATGACAGCTCACTGCTTCAGACAGTGTCTTTTTTTTTTTTTTTAAGCTAATCTCCAATGCTGTTGGCTGTCTCTGTGTTCCTTGATTGAGAGATCTGGGTGGAGTGTGTTTTGCTTTGGTGAGCCAAAGAACACCAGATCTTGAAAACCTGTGTGGAAAAGGTGCCACAAAACAAAGTAAATTTAAAAGACACTTTTTATTGTCTTAGTTTCAACAAAATCTGATCTGAGGGTGGAGTGACAATGATAACACTTAAGCATGCTTAAAATGTTGCACTGTGCAGCATGTAGGGTGCTTCAGTGTTTCACTAAAACATATTTGGTGTTCAAGCAGGTTTACACTCTGCTGTGAAAATTTACCCATGCATTAAGGTGGGACTCATTTATATACCTTGTTGTAATTGAAAGGGGATGTGGTGAACCCAGACACGCTTTCTCTTTCCTTGTCCTGGCTCCAGTGCTCAGCTGAGCATAGTCAATTCACTGAGAGGTAATGAAACTAACCTGAACAAAAAAACCCCAAACAATTCAAAACAGATATCTGTAAACTGAACTGGCTTAAAGTGCAATCAGCCAAGGTCTGGAACCACTAACAGTGAATGGATAGGACAATATCGCTGAGCAGAACTCGAGAGCAAGACCTGCCTTTCAGGCAGCAACAATCTACTGTACCACTGCACATGTAATATCTAACCTTAGCTGCAGCCTATTTAAAAGCTGCAATACCTTAGCTTCCCTATACTGGGATTCAGGAAACCTGATACAGGCATTCAAGTTTCATTATACAAAAGATATGGTCCCTGCCCAGAGCATCTTAACTCCTACCCTTCCTAGAGCTCAGGCTACAAAGTGGACCAGCAGTGACAGCACTTACCCCAAACACAAAGAACCCAAGCCCAGTGTCACTCAGAAGGTCCAAACCCACATCCCTCAGTCCCTGGAGAAGAAGGAGCAAGCTATCACTTGGCTTTGGACTAAAGGAGAAGATTCGTTCTTCCTCTTGAAGCTAGATGGGAAAAGGAAAAGAAACGAAGACTCACAGAATACAGCAAGAACACAAAACTGGGAAGGCTGTGCAATTTAGCTGCCTCCCCACTGAGTGTATTATTGGTTCTAGTCCCAGCAGTATGGACCATTTTTGCGTTTTTTTCATAGGGATAAAAATGGAAATAACAGCTTGAACAAGAAGCCAAAACCTATGACATCCTCCTCCCAACTTCCAACTGCCCAGCTGCTGTTGTACTCCCTCCTGGGAACCTGCCATCCTTTACTGGGCTCCCAAATTTGCCAGCAGCCAGGTCGCATGGTCCCAAACACCCTCAGGCTGAACCCTGCTCTTCTGCTTTCTGAATTAACACTTTAATCAGCAGGTTGAGTAATTTCTTAAGAGTCTGCTGCATGAATGCACACAGATCTTGTCAGACACAAGGTGAGCTCTGAGCTGGCCTTCTTGGTGAAGCCCTAGCAATTGCTGGACCCTGTTCAAGCTTGGAGATGAACCAGAGGTTGAAATGTGCAAAGTGCACGTTCACCGACTGGTGTTTCACAAGCGGCTCGTGCTGCCCTTTGTCGGTGCAGCTTCCCATTGGTCCCACCAACTTCTCCACCTCCAGTCTCTCCTTCCCTCTCCCTCCTGCGCATGCCAAAAGGGTGCACAGTCCCTTGGACTGGGAAGACAATAATGCCGGAAAGCTAACACTGTAACAGTAACCAACCCAGTAAAGTAAATGTATTTATATATATGTATGCATATACAATGGAAATACTTTTCTGACAGCTTAGTGAGCTAAACTAACTCACTGAGGGATGAAGTGATCACCACAGAAAGTACAAGGGAAGCAGCAGAAGCAGGCAGCCAGCAAGGATAACAAGAGCTCGGTTATGCTGCAGCAAACTGCTCATCAGACCAGCTGTCCTGTGTGCTGTACCCTCAGATCATCTAGATTGATCAAGAGATCACAGCGCAATCGGTGGCGAACGCTGCTTCACAATTTACCTTCTCACTCAACTGCTTGTTCCTACCTCTTGCCCCAGCCTGTTTATGGTGACAGGGTGCGCTGGATCAGAGAATCAAATGAGGGCTGAGGAGGGGAAGAGATCCACATCTCTACACATTTTTTTCCTATGTGGATCAATTTCCAGAGGGAATTCACGATGCCAATTGTGCAGATAGCTCAGCTGTTGCAACGGAAGGTACAAAACCAAACGGCCATGGCATCTGAACTGGCAAAATAGCTAAAATACAATGACGGAACTGCAAGTTTAGGCTAGGGCAGCATTACGCTTATCCTGAAGGAAAACAACGCAGCTGTAGAGAACTCTTAATTTCCTCAGGTTTTGATACCACAAAGGAGTTCAGAGGCCTCCAGAATCAGCTGGCAGTTATGATTTTTAGTTATAGCTTTGGGTTTAAATAAGCTTCTTCTGCTCCTGTGTTTTATTTAGGACTATTTGCTGTCTCTCACCTGGCCATATAGTGTTGCATATAAGATTGCTTTATAAAACAAATAAAACAAGAGAAGTCATTATTGTCTGTGTTTCACCCCTACAGAAATAGGAGCATCATGCTGAAGGCCTGAATCAGAGCTGAGAATAAAACATACATCTTTCATGGCCTGAATTGTGTCTCTGCAAGGCAGGCACCTTGCCTCCTGGTGTGATCCTCCAAACAGCTGGATTGTGCATTTCCCAGGCAAAACATTACCTCAGGTTTCGCTGCTAAAAATAAATAGAATTATAAAGTTTTACAACCACCCTCGAAGTCCTAACGTTTGACACTTCAGGCTCCGTGTAGGAAGCTGGAAGTTCTCTGTATCTTTCACTGTCCATGCCTCAGCAGAAGCTAGGCGGTGAGAACCAGAATGAACAGAGAAGGGGAGGAGAAATGCCTTTTCTGTGTTACCATTTCAGTTATACACACAACATACAGTATACAGTACAACAGTAGCTACTGGATAGACTAAAAAAAAAAATAGTAAAAGAGGGCCATGTTAAAGTTGGTAAGCCCCCAATTTTACAAAGCAAACAGCAGGGAAAGAATCAAAGTGAGCCAAAGTCCAAACCAAGAGAGGTTAAAAGTTTAATATTTACTTTCAAGTAAATATTTCACCACCTTTATTAAGCCAAACTGAGCAGAGGAAAAAAAAACCAAACAAAACACCACAAACCCAAAAACGTGGAAATGAAAGCCACGTGCTTTTTGAAACACTTTAAAGTGCAGTACATTTACAAACGCAACACATCAAGCTTCCCAGAAGTAAATCTGAGCAGGAGACACGCTGTTTAAACAAATAAATACATAAATAAATGCCGCCAGCAACCATATCGCCACAGGCCCCTTGATCGCCATCACAACGGGTC
>NW_010101181.1:0-636 GCF_000699245.1 Pterocles gutturalis
TGGGAAGTCTGGTACTGAGTGGGACGCTACGTTAGAAGGTGCTTTTGAAGGGAAAATAATAATGCAGAACGGGTCCTCTCTTTCCAGGCTCCTTTCTGCTCTCTTCTGCATAGGAAAGTTGCCCAGTCTAGATGGTTCTTGCCAGAAAACCACCTTGACACTAGGTCATATTTTCTTATATCTGGTGCCTTAAGAAACTGCAGGAAAATTATTATCTGTTGTTCACTCTGAGGCACTATGGTTCATACTGAAAGAATGGCTTAAAAGTTAACCTAAAAAAAAAAATCCATCCTGATAAAGTGTTAGCTAAAGTCAAGGGGTCTTTTGGAATAGGTGGAGCTATGCTCAAGGTACTGGTCTGGGACTGATGACCCAGGACTCGGTTCATGGCTGCAAATCCGAGTGATCCTAAGCAACGTGTCAGTACCTCTTCATCCCACCTGGAAGAAAAAAATTAAACTGTTTTCTTTGCTTTGTCTGTAAGCGGTGCGCTGGGACCCGGGGTTGGTGTCCGGGAAACCAGCAGGAAGGTTGGGTGACATGCCCTGGGCTGTCCGGATGGACCCCTGCCCTCCCTCCCCAGTGTCCTTCCCGCGCAGCTCCGCACAGCGGCGGAAGATCACCCGCTGCCTCTGT
>NW_010101182.1:0-603 GCF_000699245.1 Pterocles gutturalis
GTCATTCCCAGGGCGGGTCTTCACCACGGCTCGGGAGAGACACGGCTCGGTGATGGGGCCAGGACGGGCGCCGTCGGCCCCCGTGACCCACCAGACCCTGCCCTTACCCAAGCCGGTTCCCAGCGTCCAGAACTCATCGTCGTCAAAGTGGGCATCGCCCTGGATCCCCCGGCCCGGGGGAAAGGCGTGGGCCAGGAGCCCGTCCTTGCCGTCAAAGGGGTACCCATCACCGTGCTCTGTGGGGACAAAGACCCTCAGAGCTGGCCCTGCCGGAGGACCCCCCCCACCACCCCGAGCGGGCACCCTGCACCCCCCTCTGTGCCCACACGTGTGCCTGGTGGGACGCACGAGGGCGGAGGGACCCCGGGCATGCGGGGACACGGCATGGGGAGATATGGGGTGATGGTCCCACGGGCAGGGCACGTCACCAGCCCTCTCCCCACGGCTGAGCCGGCTCCTGGCCTCCCCACGGGACATCACCTCGGCTGCCGAACATGATCATGATGTCAGCCTCGCCACTGTAGATCTGCGTGAAGGTGAGGGGCGTCACGTCGCTCCACACTTTGAACGCCCGCTTGAAGGCGTCGTCGATCACGGCACGGT
>NW_010101183.1:0-3540 GCF_000699245.1 Pterocles gutturalis
TGCCCAGCGGCGAGGCTGCGCGGCTGGTTAACATTCTCCTGAGGAGCCCAGCAGGTAATTACACACAGATTAAATATGTAAGCAAAAGCAATTTTTCTTCCTCACAAGCCCGGGCAGAGACGTGCGACCTGGTGCTGGCGGGAGGAAGGAGCCACGCTCGCTCCGCAGCAGCCAGCGCCTCGGGGGGAAAGCAGGGTGCTGCACCCACAGCCCTGCACCCCACAGCCCACCGGGGGTCTCAGTGGGCCACACTCCTCCATCCTCCTCCTCCTCAGCTCAGAGCTGCTGGACTGACCTTGACCCTGGGCTCTCCCCCCCGGGGGCATCCCGCCGGCTTGCGGGGCAGCCGAGGGGGCGAGGTCCTGGTGCGAAGGGCACGCTCAATGCGCCAAATCCATTCCCCTTCCATGATTGCTGCTTTTAGCAGCCTGGGCAAGGAAAATTGTTGTTTAAGAAAAAGCATATTTAAAAAGAAAAAATTGCCAGCATCCCTTTAATTAAGCGATAAAATGAGTTGGAGCGCGAGGAGCTGCACATTTAATTCATCCTGAAGACGTTGGGCACCGGGCCAGGAGGATCCTCTTACTGCAGCGATAAAATTTCATTTAAAAATATTTTATTTTAACTTTTTTTTTTAAACCACTTGTTAATTTAACCAAGAGGCTGGAAAGTTCTGGGCAGGGAAAGGTTTCTTCTACAAACTTACCACCACGTGAGCCCCAAAGCCGCTCATTCCCTTCCAACGGCCAGGAAAACGCTTGAGCCAGCACTTCCCTTTCCCATTCCTATATTTTACTCCAAAATTATTTTATCGCCCACTGAAGAAAAAAAAAAGGAAAGTGCCTAAGTAGTCATTTATTAACAGCTATAAGTATCATTAAGCAGGGAGATGGGGTAAAATATAGATTACACCGGGAAGAACCAAGTATCCGAGTGCCATTTTTCCTGTTCAGCATGTCATTACACATCCCGGCGTGGCGTATCACAGCCATGATTAGTAGTGTCAAATGACTTCTGAAAAATGATTATGTGCCATTAAAAACATTAGTCTGTCTGAAACCAGCACAAACAAATGGCCGTGCTGGGGATGAGTCATTAGCTCCGGGGCTGGGGGATGTGACGGGAATCCCGGAGCAGCGGCGGGCGCAACCAGTGGGTGCGGTGGTGGCACCTTGGGTACACGGGTGCTGCAAATGCCGCGAGCTGATGGACCGAGTGCCAGGCTGGTGGGGTCCCTGCCGGGACCCATGGGGAGGGCGGTGGCGGGATGGGCGCAGGAGGCGCCTGCAGATAACTCCTGTGCCTGCAGGTCCAAGACGTGGAGCTTGCCCTGCTCTGTCTTTCCCTTTCACCAGCTGCAACTCCAGAACGTGGCCCAGCCCTCTCCAAGCCCTAGCACAGCCTTGCCTGTCTGTACCATTGCATCATCTCCACCACCTCAGCCCATCATTGCAGCCCCATTGCCCCCAAATCCATTGCTCCATCTTCACCACCCCAGGCCATTGCCCTGGCTCCATCCAAACCATCATTTGGTCCCCATCACTCCAACCCATCACCCGAATTCATCACCTCAACCCATTTCCCTGGCCCCAACCCATTGCCATGGCTCCATCACACCAACCCGTCATCCCAAACCATTGCCATGGCTCCGTAATCCCAACTCATCCAACCCATCGCCCCGGCCCCATCGCTTCCAACCATCAACACAAAGCTTCACCCCAACCCCTTGCCCTGGCTCCACCATCCCAACCCACCACCCCAGCCCATCACCCCAGCCCATCACCCCAGGTCATCACCCCAAGCCATTGCCCCATCTCCATCATGCCAACCCACCACCCCAGCTCCGTTACCCCAACCCATCACCCCAACCCACTGCCCCATCACCCCAGCCCATCACCCGTCCTGCCCTCCCAGCCCCACAGCCGTGCCCACGCCGTGCCAGCTCGCTGCCAGCACTTTGCTCCCTGCTGTTTCCACTTTAAGAGGACATAAATCCAGTTAGTACGTCCAACGAAGAAAAATCAAAATGTCACATCTGCGGAGACGGTTCAATTGACGGGGTATTGATTGTCACAGAGAATATTCTCACTTTATTCACCTACTTAGTCCCTTCCCCTAGGCGCATATGAATTCATCAAACATTGTCACACCACATAATAATACTTGTTCCCCGGTGTTGTTGCAGCAGCTCAGACTTTGTCCTCCCTTCCTGGGCAAGCAGGAATTTAGGGAAGAAAGGCTTCACATGACGGTGACCGAGGTGCAAATTAACCCTCCCGTGGCCGAGGGAGGGCTCAAACCCCTCGCCGCGATCGTGCGCAGGACTGCCTGGGCTTTGTTCCCAGGTCCCTGGGAATTTCGGTGAAGGGTATGAAAACAAGTTGTGGAGAAAAGAGCTTTTCCCTTTGTCTGCAGCCTTTTATTGTCGTGTCCTCGCCGCCTTGTGGAGCCCTGGGAATCTTTCGGAAAAGGAGCCGGCTGAGCGGTGGCTGGTCCCCTTCTCTGGGGGGAAAATGGGGCAGTGAAGAAGAAAACACAACTGGAAAAGAGATTTAGATGAGAAGGAAAGGCCACAGAGCCGGCAGCCTGCTTTGGAAGGAATGCAGATGCCTCCTCCCCAGCCAGCCAGGCTGGGATCTCACATCATGGAATCACGGGATGGTTTGGGTTGGAAGGGACCCCAAAGCCCACCCAGTGCCACCCCCTGTCATGGGCAGGGACACCTCCCACTAGCCCAGGTTGCCCAAAGCCTCATCCAGCCTGGCCTTGGACCCCTCCAGGGCTGGGGCATCCCCAGAGGTGGGGAGGGGGCATGGGGTGCATGGCCATGGTCCCCAAGGACCCTGGGTGGGGCAGGTCTGGAGCCACCAGACAAGGCACGGAGCACTGGGGTGACGCTCCAGTGCTGCCATTGTGGGTTGCTAATTGCTCCCAGGTAGAACTTCGCTGCTAATGACAATTCCCAATTAGGAAAGGCTGGATTGGGGGCTGTGGCCCAGGGATGTAACCTGGGGGCTGCGCTGGGGGTCTGTGCTGGGTGCTGGTCCTATTGCTGCGGGGGCTGGAAGATGCTGGTGGGGCGGGTGGGATGCTGTGGGGTGAGCCTGGCCCCCGAAGAACGGGGCTGGGTCACACCAGCACATCTCCCTTGGGACGTGGCAGGCTCCCTGAAGGCTGGTGACCCGTGGGGACACCCCCAGTGGTGCAGCTGTCCCCAACCATGGGGGTCCTCCGTGTCCCCTGCCCCACAGGGAGCTGAACCGGGTGAGCTGTCCCCAGGCCAGGTGGGTGGTGGCAGCCACCAGCCCTCATCTGCTGGTTGAAATAAATCGGAAGTGGGAGCTGGTGCCCCTGAGCCGTGTTTATTATTCGTAGTATTTGTGCGCTGCCCTGACGCTGTGTAATGATTTAATCTGTTAATGGCCCCCGATTCAATCGGCTCCTCTCCGCTCTCATCTCCTTGCACCGTTTGTCCCGATTTCCTGATTTATCTGACACCTCTTGGCAGCTGGGGGTCAGATCCGCGGCTCACGGCACAGC
>NW_010101183.1:3617-3918 GCF_000699245.1 Pterocles gutturalis
TGCAGCAGTTCCCTCCCGAGTGAACCCCCTTGGGGTGCCCAACTCTGGGGACCCAGAGCAGGGCTGGGGTGCAGGAGCACCTGGGGATATCCCAGCCCTGTCACCACCTCTGGGCAGTGCAGCACCCAAAGGTGCCCCCGGGTGCTGGTGCTGGATGGGGACATGCCCCGGGATGAGGCTGGAGGGGGTGCAGGCAGCCGGAGCCCCCCAGGCCTGGTCAGGGGGGTTGCATCGCTGATTTACAATTCATCACCAGGATGACGGTGGTGTGTGGAATTGAGGCTGAGGAAATATTTGCAGC
>NW_010101184.1:0-304 GCF_000699245.1 Pterocles gutturalis
AGGGGGTGGCACATCTGGAAACCATCACATCTGGGCAATGGGGTGCCAGGGCTCCAGTACATCTGGGCACCAGCACATCTGGGTGTCAGGGTGCACATGGGATGACACATCTGGACGCCAGCACATCTGGGCGTCAGGGTGCACATGGGGTGACACATCTGGAAACCATCACATCTGGGCAATGGGGTGCCAGGGCTCCAGTACATCTGGGCACCAGCACATCTGGGTGTCAGGGTGCACATGGGATGACACATCTGGACGCCAGCACATCTGGATACCGAGACATTTGGGCATCAGGGTGCAG
>NW_010101185.1:0-288 GCF_000699245.1 Pterocles gutturalis
CCCCCCATCGCCCCCTCTCCATCCTCTTCGGCTCAAACCGACGTCTCCGATTGCAGCCTCATGACGAATTTATGGGATTTGGGGTCGACGAATTCTTCCGAGAGCTTGAAGCAGGGGATTTTCTTGGTGCTCACCACCAGGCTGAAGTCGTGGCGTTTCAGCACGAAGACCACCCCGTCCTTCAGCCCGTTGGTCACCGGCTCCTCGCTCACCAGCGTCCACTGCTTGGCCAGCCACCGCTCCCTGTGGTACTGGATGGGGGGGCCCGCCGCCAGGTACCGCTCCAGG
>NW_010101185.1:464-1834 GCF_000699245.1 Pterocles gutturalis
CAGCATCAAATTTTTTATTTTGCAGCATCAAATTTTTTTTGCAGCATCAAATTTTTTTTTTGCAGCATCAATTTTTTTTTGCAGCATCAAAAATTTTTTTTTCCATCATCAATTTTTTTTTGCAGCATCAAATTTTTTATTTTGCAGCATCAAATTTTTTATTTTGCAGCATCAAATTTTTTTTGCAGCATCAAATTTTTTTTTTTCAGCATCAATTTTTTTTCCCAGCATCAATTTTTTTTTGCAGCATCAGAATTTTTATTTTGCAGCATCAAACTTTTTTTTTGCAGCATCAATTTATTTTTTTTTCCAGCATCAAATTTTTTATTTTGCAGCATCAAATTTTTTTTGCAGCATCAAATTTTTTTTTTGCAGCATCAATTTTTTTTTGCAGCATCAAAAATTTTTTTTTCCATCATCAATTTTTTTTTGCAGCATCAAATTTTTTATTTTGCAGCATCAAATTTTTTTTGCAGCATCAAATTTTTTTTTTGCAGCATCAATTTTTTTTTTCTTTTTTTTTTTTCCCCCCGGCATCGAGCTGCTTGGAAGGTCCGTCAGGAAGAGCATCCCCGGAGCATCGCTCCCTTGGGGGTTCCACCTGATTTTTTCGGGTGTTCCCCCAGGATGCTGCTTGACTACAGGGGGGAAAAAAAACCCCAAAGCCCTTGGTCCTCCTGGGATGGAAAAAAAAAAAAAATCCACCCCAGGATGAAAAAAACCAACCCAAACCCCTTTGTCCTCCCACGATGCTGCTCAACCACGATGGGGAAAAAAAACCCCCAAAAAACCCCAAATTCCTTGGTCCTCCCGGGATGCTGCTCGACCATGATGGGGAAAAAAATAAAAAAAATCCAAACCCCCTGGTCTTCCAGGGATGAAAAAAAAAACCCAAAACAAATCCAAACCCCTTGGTCCTCCTAGGATGAAAAAAAAAATCCAAACCCCCAGGATGAAAAAAAAAAAACAAAACCCCAAACTCCTTGGGTCATCCTGGGATGGAAAAAAAAAAAAAACCCAAACCCCTTGGTCCACCTGGGATGGAAAAAAAAAATCCAAAGCCCTTGGGTCCTCCTGAGATGAAAAAAAAAACAAAAAAATCCAAAGCCTTTGGGTCCACCTGGGATGAAAAAAAAAATCCAAACCCCTTGGATCCACCTGGGACGGGAAAAAAAAAAAAAAAAAAATTCCAAAGCCTTTGGTCCACCTGGGATGGAAAAAAAAAATCCAAAGCCCTTGGGTCCTCCTGAGATGAAAAAAAAAAAAAAAAAATCCAAAGCCTTTGGTCCACCTGGGATGGAAAAAAAAAATAAAAATCCAAACCCTTTGGGTTCCTGGGATGGAAAAAAAAAAAAATCCAAACCCCTTGG
>NW_010101186.1:0-32749 GCF_000699245.1 Pterocles gutturalis
CGGGGTTAAACACGGCGCAGGGCCTGGGCTGGGCTCTGCTGGGGGCAGAGCAGCCCGAAGGGGTGCAGGTACTCCCCAGAGGGCTGCAGTTGGCCCCACGGACATGCGGGAACTGGGGGACAAGGCTGTTGGCGCCCGCGCTCCATGGATGGAGATGCCATCAACCCATCTGACAGCCAGGATTGCTCCAAATTGATTCCCCGGAGATAGCTTCCATTAAAATGGAATGCTGTTCGTTCGAGTACCGATTAAATGGCTTCTACTGTACTGTAAACTGGTGTCCTGCTTTTGGCTGGGATAGAGTTAATTGTCTTTATAGTAGCTAGTAAGAAGCACGGGACAATGGGTTTTTTTAAAGAAGAAAACAATGGCAGTATAGCTTTGCCAAAAATGAGGAGTGGATTCATTTCTTAAATGAAGAGCAAACAGCCCTGGTGATTAGGAGATGCCCTGCCAGCAGAACAGCCCTGCGGCTCGGCTAATGTCAACAGCAAAGCTGTGACAATCCAGTGCCCTGCTGGGGGGACTGGCAAAATAAATATTAGGTCTCTTCCCCTGCGGGGAAATTTTTATTTCCTAGAACACCAACAATAAAAAGTCTATGAAAAACCTTACACACCCCAGCCTTTGCAGTTCTTGCCAGCCTTGCCCCACAGCAGCAACTCGATTTAAACTTAAATAAACTCCCATAACCCACTAGATGGCATCTTCCAGCATATTTCAGTGCCTGCTGTGAGAGCCAAATTATCAAGGAAAGCATTTAATTTAGAGAGCAGGTTACAGTTCCTAAGCCTAACTACATGCTAAGGCAGCTTGTACTTTCATTTTAATTATCGATGAGAATTTGTCACTAGCTGATTTCTTTACTAGAAATGTTAATGCTTCCATTGCTTCTCCGTGGGTGGAGAAGATACCGACCGGTGACATCCCTTTGCTTCTACCTTTATAGCAAAACGTGTTCCCTTTATCATCACTGAATCACCTCCGGCAGCGCAGAGGCTTTGGCCACTGTTGAATAATGCATAACCACTAAAATTGCGCAACAATAAAGCTACATATACGTTACCTGGTACTGTGAGAATCCAGGCTGGAGAGCTACAATACCTCTGCTTTAACGCTGCCGTGCCATTGTGCTGCCATATGGACCCTTGTAATAACATCCACATCCCCTTGCCTCTGCAAGAGCTCTTTGAAAAGCGGTTGTGAAATAGCAGGCGGTTTCACAGGTATGCACATAGGATTACAGTCTGCCCTTGGCAGAACATCCTCATTTATATAAAGAAATGACAGACACAAACTTTGAGAGTTAATTAAAACAAAGCTACTAGCTGGCTTGACATATGTTTAAATTTAGGATTGTGAGCCTGCTTGCTAAATTAAATGTTTGCCTCGTAAATTGACTTCAGCAGAGTTGGACAAGTTTTTAACTGGGAATGAACAGAATATGGCTGGTGCTGTAGGTAGATCAGTATTTTGTGTTTGAGAGCATCCTGAACGATCAAACCCTCTGAAGAGCCTTGTAGGAATTGAAGTCTGGCTGCTCCTTGGTGGTCACACTGGAAATGGATGCTCCAGGTCATTCCAGACTGAATCCTGTTGGGGTTACCAAGTAAAATAATTTATACCCCATGCAGCTGCCTCCATCCCAAATAAACAGATGTGTTTCTTCCTCTCCTCTTTCTCCTGAAGTGTTCCAGTGGAGACAGAGCTCTGATGTTGGCCTGTTGGATGCAATGCCTTGGAGTTTAATTGGGTACATGCAAAATAAACATGGATTTATGGTTCTGAGAAAGAAGAAAGCCTGTGGCTGTTAAGCCTCTAACTGCAGAGGGAAATGGTGTACCTTCCCGAGGCATCTTTTAAAAAAAAAATAGGATAAATTAACAGCAACTCAATCCCCATCTGGAAGCTGTCTTTGCTAGCGAGCTGGGTTGCCTGGTTTGCAGCTCGTGTGTTGGGATGCTGCAGGGCAGACTGCAGCAAAAGTGGGTAGCGGTGTGATGAAGCCTTGGATGAAGGATGAGAAGCAGGGGTGACTGGAGGGACTTGGTCAGCAGATGCTGGGAGAGGGCAAGAGAGCATAGCAAAATGCTAATGGGAGTGAATGTGACAGGAGTTCCTGGGATAAAGCCCACAGATGGCATGACAGCATGGAAATGAGATGGCAAAGACACAGGGAATCAGTGCTCTCCTGCCTTCTGGTCTCTGGCTGCAGCTTCTCAGGGCAAGGACTGACCCCCATGAAGGGCTGGATTCTGACCTTGGGACTCCTGCAGGGGTCGGTAATGGAAAGCAGTGGGTCCTTTGCATCCTTGCAAGAGAGCTGCATGGTTATGACATTCCCTCTCTCCTGCTAAGTGGTCGGGAGTGAAGTGAGACCTGGCTTTGTGTGCCCCAGCTGCTGAGCCAGCCTAGTGGCACAGGTTACAGAGAGAAAATACTGCTGGAGGGATGGCGTATCTGCCTCTAATAGCAAGGAGGACATGGGGACCAAAATACCACCCAAGAGTCCATTAGGCTTTTTTCTTGGGCTCATGGATGCTGCAGGTACTTGTTGCCGGTATGGGGGATGGAGAGGGAAACCCTGGTCCATGTCTCTGTGTCTGCACTGTGCCCTGTGTCAGACAGCTGCACCCACAGGAAAGCCAACTCCTCCACTTATCCTTTGGGTGGGTTTTTGGAGAGATGTTTGCATGCTAGGTGACGCTTTCTCTTTTCTGCAACTCTCGTTTTTAACCAGGAGGAGAAAAGGAAAAACAATCTTTAAAAAATGAATGAACCTCAGCCACGGCTGTGTCACAACAGGACTTTCTTTTCCATGACATTTCTGTATTCTTCAGTGTTTATCGGTTGAAGTTTAGCTCAAATCTCATGTGAAAAGAACTGATTTGTTAGTTTTTTTTCCTCTTTTTTTTTTTTTTTTCCTGATAAAAGGCAATGCCCAGGAACCGGCTCACCTGTTGGCAGGCGCACAGCTCTCCTCTGCTGCTTGGAGGGAGGGTACCTGCCGGCACGGCCCCCCACAGCCGTTCTGCTGGGCTCCACCGAAACTGGAGCTGCTTCCAGCCAGCACTTGAGATGCTGTGAAACAATGCAAGTACTCGAGTAGCTCACAGAAGTGTAGATGATTACAGGCTTTTAAAAAGAAATTGCAAGTCCTGGCACTGTGGGAGGGCATTCATCCCTCTCCTCATCCCTCCCAGGGATGGAGAGACAGTGCCAATATCCATGAATCCTTGTCCCCTGTCTGGGAAGCAAGGTAGGGAGTTATCTGTGATGTGACCATACTGTGGGTTTATCTGCATGGGGCAGACCTATGCACAGCTCTTAGCAGAAAAATAAATAAAATAAAAGTGCTGATATTCCCAGTGGTTCCACCTGAGCAAGAAAAATCCCCGCTGTCAACAGGGAAGTCTGCCTGCATTTATTTTGGACAAACTGAGCCCAGCAGTGTGGGGCAGGAGAAGGCGTCTGAAGCTGGATGCTGGTGGAGGATGCTCAGAGTCTTCCTTGGAAGGCGATGCTGTCACCAGCGGTCATTCCTCCAGCCTGGTGCAAAGTGGAAGGAGCAGCCGGGTCTGCCTGCAGCCTGGAGGGGTGAGAAAGCAACGGAGCTGTTGGAAGAGTTTCCCAGAGCGTAACACTCTTTTAACTCCCTTGGCCTTAAATCAGGTGGATAATTTCACTGATCGCCTGTGGCAGGGGAAATTGCTGCTGTCTCAGTTGAAGCACAGTCCTGGAGGACAAGGCGGCGATGGCTTGCTGGGAGGATAAATACTAGAACAGAGTGTGAAGCAAGGAGGGATGTGAGCCTCATGCATTCCACGTTGCAAACGGTTGCACCAACATATCTGGAGATTTGCTTTGCATGGGAATGTACAAAAGCAGGTTACCCCAGGAGTAACCTGAATGCCTTGCCCACCTCTGGGCCAGGCTGCCCAACCAGCAGGACCATTAGTGGTTGAGCAGGAAAAGCCCTTGATGCACTTTGCAGGGACTGAACAGTCCCTGCTTTCACCTCCGGGCTTTGGTGGTTGGTGAGGACCCTGCTTCTCTAGGCAAAGCCTTGCACAAAACCACGTCAGGCTGCTTTAGTTCTAGGCTGTTTTCCCAAAGCAACCTTGGCAGTTTGTGCATAATTATGAGCAGGGCTCAGTTTGGGGATGATGAGACAGAGGGTCTGTTCCTGGCTGTCTACTCGAGTAACCTTATTTTTAAAAAAACAGAAAACCGCAACTGTTGTTGCAATCTTTCTGGCTGGAATAGGCAATGAGCCTTGTCTGCTCCCTCTGCTCTGAATTCAGAGCTGCTGCAATGAATCGGACGGATTCCAAGCCCAGCAGAGCCAGCCAGGCATACTGCAGTCAAGGTGTCCCCAAAACTCCCTGGCTCCCACTTCTCTGCACACCGTGAATTTTGAGGCCAATATTTTCTGTGCTTCTCGAGGGATTTGGAAGCTAACGCTCTAATAATTAAGGCACCTTTGAACATCTTAGCCTTCAGCCTCACTTTTCTGACTGTTTCCCGTAGCAGCCGTTAGTGCTTGGAACAGGTACCGGCTTTTAAAATGTGCTCGCCGTGTGCTCGCATGGTTTTAGCAAGGAGGAACTTAAAGCACATACTCCGATGCATATATGAGAGCGACGCAGAGCTCATTTCAAGGGAGGTTTGCAGCTTTCCTGTGAATGTGAGTAGTTTGTGCATCACTGAGCTGACTCTAGAGGAGAGGTCTGCTCTTCTTCCAGCTCGCTGGATGCACTCCGCAATGAGAGGAAGATCTCTTGGGTCCAAGGTCTTCTTCAGGGTGGATCTGCAGTGGATCAAGAACACTTACGTGCTCAAGCTCTCCTTTACCAGGTTATTTGTTAGGTGTGATAAACTCTGCTTAACACCATTAAAAAATAATGTTACAGAAAGGGGAAAGAAGGATAAACGTGATTAACCCAGCCCTAAAATGTCTAGTGCTGAAGATAGCCAGGAGAAAGGGAAAAATAAAGCTAGTTATGAGAAAATTTAAGTGAAGCGCATAAAAACTTAAGCGATATGGATAATATCATCTTGAGTTAGTGCACTCAGCCACACCAAGGGGAGAGGAGCAAGGGCTATAAAATGTGAATAAAGGAGAATCAAATTCAGAACAGATGTCAAGAAGTACCTTCCCACGTGGAGAATCAAAAAAGCAGGGAATGACCTGACAGGCAAGGCTGGAGTGGACACACCGGGGCTTTCCAAGGTGAGATGTGTCCCTGGAGCACAAGCCTGGGGCTAAGTGCAGTGTGAGATGCGCCAAGTGGCCTCTGCGGGATCCTGCCCTGCCTTCTGCCTCTGACATAAAAACAGCTTCAGGATTTTTCACACTGAAAAAAAAAAAAAAAAAAAGATGAAGTGCCAGCTAAAAGGGGAGCCTGGCCAGCTCTTCTCATGGGAACCTCCTGTTTCTTCATCCCTGTGGATTAAAAGTGTGAGACATTCAGCCTCAGAGGGGGTCCAAGCCACCCAGCGAGTGCCCATCACCCATGGGGTGCACACCCCGGGGATGAGGTGGCCATTGGTGCCACCCAAGCAGTGAGCCGATGCAGGGGGTGTGCGGTGGGGGCTTCTGCCCGGGGTACGAATCTCCCCACCTTGCCCACAAATCCCGCTGGAGCATGTCTCGCAGACATTGATTTCTGCCGCTGCTGGATGAGCATTTGGCGGCTGAAGTGGCTGCTATCAGGTGTCTCAAGTGCCCGATGAGGGCACGGCGCTGAGCCTGCCCTTGCTGAGCCACTTCTCCAGTGGGGGGAAGGCTCTCCTTTCTTAAAATAGGTCCATTCCAAGGGCTCTTGTGTTCAAGAGCCAGAAGGAAACCAGGTCCTTTGTCCTTTATTTTCTCTCTCTAAAAAGAAAGGCAGAAAAAACCATCACTTGAGAAACAGAAAAGCAAGTCAGAGGCGGTGCGGGATGGGACGAGAGGATGAGATTGGGAGGGTGGGTGCCTGCCAGCGTTGTGGTGCTGACCCGTGGTGACACACCAGGAGAGCTGAGAGCTCTGTGTCACCAGGAGCTCTGTGTCACCAGGAGCTCTGTGTCACCTGCAACTCACTGCTCGGGCCCGTGGGATGAGTGGTACCGGGTCAGGTCAGCACTTTGGCTGTGTCTCAGAAACATTACCCTCCGTCCACCTCTCCCAGGAGCTTCACAGCTCCAGGCTGCCACGTGGCTCCAGGTACTGTCAGTCAGTGATGGAGTGTATTTTCCCAGTGTTTTATATGTTAGAGATGAACTCATAGTGTAAAGCTGGAGTTTTGGATACCCTCCTATTTCTTTTCTCCTGCCCAGTGTCCCCAGGGTTGATTTCATTTTTTCTACCAATATCACAGATTGCTTCAGAGCCTGCTAACGCTTCTGGCCTCTAAGGCACACAAAGACATTGTGTAAGGAATTGTACAGCTCCCTTCCCATCAGCTGAACCTTGTAGTTCAACCAAAATCCCATTATTCTTTAACTGTAATATATGGAGGTGCACACAGACTGTCTGGAGGTCAATGAAGAGGCAGTTGTCTCTCTGGAAGAACTCAACCTGACAGGCGTTTCTAACAGCCAGCTGCTCCTTTGGAGGTGTTTTTCTCTTCTTTGACTACAGAAGATGCTGCAGTGACTCACTTGGACCAGGTATTTGCACTTCCAGAGCTGAAGCTCAGTGGTCAGAGTGCTGCCTTCATCCTGCAGCTCCCAAACATCCTTCCTTCTCCTCTCCCTGCAGTCCATCCCTCCCACCCTCCTCCTCCTCCTTCCCCTTCCCCTCTTCCTGCCCAGCTGGCCATGAGTCTCCTGGGGCAGTGAAGGACAACCTTCAGTGGCTGCGTGCATGAGGGGTGGTGATTAACGTGGGACCATCAGGAAACCTCACTGTGACAAGCTCTGAGTGCTGGCAGCCTTCCTGCTCCCCCCAGCTCCTTCTGCAGGGAGAGGGCACGGGGGTACCAGCAGGCAGCTGGGGTGGGGTAGGAAGGGAGGGGGGATGGTGCTGCCTGTGGAGGAAGCCTGGGAAGCAAAACTCTTCATGTCCCATACCCGTGTTGCTTGGAAGGTGGGTCTGCAGGGTGGACACGAGACACCAGAGACATCCCCAGCTATGGTTGTGTCTGCAGGGTGGACACGAGACACCAGAGACATCCCCAGCTATGGTTGTATCACATCGCTGCTGCTATTGCAGAGGATTCGTAATTGAGCAGCCTCATGGTTCATTTGTAATTCAGCAGCCCAAAGGACCCCATGGTTAAGTCTCAAGCCTATTAAACAAGGTGCTGGGCACAGGCTTCTGTGCTATTCCCAAGGGATGCAGCAGGATGAAAGATAACTGGCAGCTTCTTCGGGTGTGCAGAGCACTGCAAGGCAAAGCAGTTCCCATAGGGTTCCCCCAGACTCTCCCTCCTGGGAAACACACCTAAAAGCTTCAGAGGAGTCAGAAAAATCCATCCTCCCAGGGACACCCAAGGCTAAGCCCTGCCCATATCACGGAGAGGCAGCAGAGGGGAAATAACAAAGTCCCCTGGTCTGAGCTGTGTGGTCACCCTCATGGTGGGCTGAGGTCGGAGGGGTGGTGTCAGGGGTCTCCCTGTTAACAAGGGGAGGTAATGACAGTCTGCTGTGCCCCTGCATGCCCAGCTTAATTTGTTGGAAACTTTTTTTTAAAAAAGGTCAGTTGTGGGAGTCCCAGATTTCAGCCTGGAGCTGAGGTGTGGGTTTGCCAGGGAGAGCGAGCAAGGGAGGAACTGGGTGAACCAGAGTTCAGAGAGCGGCATCTTGCTTCGCTGCTGGGCTGTCCGAGATGGGAGAAGAATTGCTGTGATTTACCAAGGTTCGAGAGCTGCCCTGGGTCCCCACCAGTTCTCGGCAGAGCTCCGGCACTGCTCACTCCTGCTGATGCAGAGCCAGAGACATCTGCCCGTCCTTCCTCTCGGGGCTGCTTTACCCACTGCCAATGGAGCAGGACCTCACAAACACACAGTAAATGTGTCCAGCACTGGAGAAGAGATGCTCTCAGCTGGGAAATTGCATTTCCCTGCTCCTCGCTCAGGGATTACAGCAATATGGGCTATCCTACAGACTTATACGGGCTGTTTCTCCAACCACCATCATGTCCAGCTTCCCTTCCCCTCCCAGAAATAAAAAAAGACAGAAAAAGAGCAACACAACGGCAAATCTTGCTAGAAAGCTGTATCAGAGCCACTTCCTCGTGTAACTGTGTCTAACAGGGTATGTGATAAGCCTAATGAATCTCTGTCAGGAACCCACGCGTGCCTCCCGGCTGGATACATCATCCTCCAGCACCCTGAAGGCAGCTGGCAAATAATCAGATTAGGGTGACCCCAGATGGGTTGGTGGCAGGTCTGCCAGCTCCTGACACAGCAGCTACTGAGGTGGGCGAGCCCTCCTCTCGCTGCCCCGCTCCCCTTGGGACCCCATCCCACCCCAGGCTGGGTCAGGGCAGGTCCCTGCCTTGGCATTGGGGACCACAGAGGAAGGGCTGCACATTCCTGGAAATGCTGACTGTTGCAGTAACTAAGAGCCAGAGCAACAGCGATGGACCACAGCGGGGAATAACGCTGGGAATGAGTCGGAGAGGAGGGAGAGATGCGGGAGAGAGGGGCCACCTGGAGCACCAGGCATGGGGCGTGCATCTCTGCCAGTGTATCAGTTCTTGAAAGAAAAATAGAGCGACCACAGAGCTGGTTGGAAATGCTTCAACAGAACATTATTGTTTTTTTCCACCTTGGAGACTGACAATTCGTTAAATCCCAGTCATTTTGCACAACCAGATTTCAAGGACGCTGTGACAAACCTCAGGCAGGTGATGGGCCCCCACTCTCCCCCCAGCTCTGAGCCCGGCAGACCTCAGACACCGAGACCTGTGGCTGCTGGGCTGCGTGTGCTGGTCCCAGCTCCTCGGACGCGAAGGCAGCTGGAGGGGCAGGGGGATCCCAGGGGGAGCCCAGGGAGAAACCCAAAGGCTTTGCAGAATGCAGGCGATAGCTGTATTTGGGTGAGGTGTGATAACTGGAAAGCACCGGGGCTTTCGCAAGCTAAAGAGAGCCCAGGATGCCTCCTGGGCTGAAGGAGAAATCAATAGGCTAATTTCAGTACACAGATGAGAGCTCTGCCAGGAAGACACGGCTCGGAGGGCTGGCAGAGTCTTTGTCAGGAGGAAGCAAGGGGAGACTGGGCTTGGAAGAGAAGAGCTGGGTATAAATAGTCCCAACCATTCAAAGCAAATAGCCCAGAGAGAAACTGCAGTGTAAGAGAGAGATGGCACCGCCTGACGCGCAGGAAAATGTTCAAAGGAGCAGATTCCCCTTTCACGCTCCAAACAAACCTTCTGCTCTGCTCTTAGCTCCAATTCCATAGGCACAGGGTGAGTCAGGAGAAATCTGTATGCTGGGAAATGGCTGGTGTGCCCCTCAACCCACCTACAGGCTTCAGGGACTCCTGGTGCCTGTGCTGGCCGGTGGCTATATAAGCTGTGTATTTAATGCACACATCCTAAAATGGGCTTTTTTTATAGATCTGAAATAAATGTGCTAATAGCTTCCTCCTGCCCTTCTCTGAGGGCTCTCGAGGCACTTTCTGGAAGGGCAATGCTAGTGTTTCCATTTCAACGTGGTGTCAAGGGACTCGCTAACCCCTGCGCAGCCGTTCAGCGGCAGACGGGCTGAGAAGGAGCCCTGGTGCCTGGCCCTGGGCTCCCACACCCCCAACCCAAGGGGGACGGCCACAACCACATCCTATGGTGGGTACCGTGCCCCAGCCCGGGGCTGCTGGGCTGCCACCGCCTCCATGTGAGCCTCGGGGACTCGATAAATTCCTGAAACACAGGGAGTGACTTAAGGGGGGGATGCTGAGAGGGGGTAGATAATGCTGGACAAGAGGAAAGAAATTAAAACAATAAAAAAAGCAGCTGACAACATTCCTTTGAGCTTCCCCAGACATAAACTCTCTGCTCTACGGGCACCTGGGTGTCTCTCATCAGGTTGTGATGGTTCCTCTGTACATTTTAGTTGTGTGGATGAAGAGAAAAGAAATGTCACGGCAGAGAAGAAAAAAGACAGAAGAAGACTACAAAAAGCTGTGAGCTGCCACTGTGTTTTGAGTTGCTTTATTGGAATCAATATTGAACTGAAGAGGAATTATAAATCTAGCAGATTACAGCTGAAGCAATGCCAGGGCATCTGTTTCCAGATTTTTATTTTTTTTTTTTTACTGGCTAGAGCAGCTGTTTTTACAAGAATCCACAGTAAAGGAGTTATTAAAACAAAGAGGGGAAAGAAATAACAATAAATGGGAGATATATAGCAGACAAAGAGTATCAGAGATGCGGGGTTGGGAAATAAATGGAAGAGAGGAGGAAGAACCTGACAACCAACAGTTTGTAACTAGCATTAGGGGCTACAAAATCTGGAAGATATTTGCTTTACAAGACAGTGATCCCAACTCCAGGATTGTGCTCCGTGATTTATGGCACCTGGCAGCTGTTGCAGAGGTTGAGCTGAGTGGAAATCACCCTGAGCACTTGCCCTTTGTTTCCTAATGGAAGGAGATTTATTAGTAGGAAGCTGATATGAGGGTGGCTGAAGGTACTTGGAGGCAGATTCCTGGCTCCATCGCTCCCCATGTCTAGGATCAAATTAACCTTTGATGAAATTCAGGTTGTAATTAAGGTGACAGGCACGTAACTGAGGGCATTCATGGGGCTTAAAACCTTACTGTGCTTCGGCTGAAATGATGTAATCGGCACAAGCATGCTCATGGCCTGGCTGAGGATGAAATAACATGTCAGATTAAAGCACCATGAGGTCATGAAGCCCGTTATCGTGGCCCCGGCTGGCCACCACAGCTCACTGGGAAGGCGTGAACCTGCTCAGCCTGGCCAAGCCCATCAGCACTGGGCGTGTGGCCAGGACAGTGCTGGGGTGCCCCATCTGCTCATCCATCTCCAGAGAGCCACTCAGCCTTTGCTTTCCCAAACCTTTACATAACGTAACAGATTTCTATAGAAACTATTCTAAGATAGAGAGAATTAAGTAAAAACTAGTGTCCCACCCATAGTTTGATATTTCCTTGCACACCACCCTTTCACAGTCTCTAGCTCCCCAAAGAGTGGCTTGCAAACCTTGAAGAGCCTTTTTACAATGAAATTTTGCAGGATTTTGAGGTACCCCTCTAGTTAATTGGTCCCTGGTCTCTGGGAGCTCCATGCTAGCATGGGGTAGTTGGAACCTGCCTGTGTTCTGCTAGCTCGCAGCTTTGCAAAGCCCTAGAAATGCCTTGAGCATGGGAGGTGCTGTCTAACACGACATCCTTTTCTTGCTCAGTCTCTGCCGTGCTGAGGTGCTGTATCAAAGCATGCCCTGTGTTATGTACTTGTCCTGAAAGCAAGCAAAGACCCCTTTCCAAGAGCAGCCTATCTCCGCAAGCAGGGGCTCATATTCCCCTCATTATTTTTACCAGCCCCGATCACTGTGGCTTGCAGAACTGAGAAGAGAGTTTGGACTCATATCTAAAGTTGCTCAGAAGCCAGAAAAGAAAATCAACTGTCAATAATCCATCATGCTTAACTTTCTGCACCGGGAAGGACCTTTGCATCTGCAAACAGCACTTACCTGAGAAACGCGGGGGGGGGGGGGGGCAGCACACAAAGCCACCCACTCACGTTGTTGAGGAATTGGCCTTGTGTTCGCTTGGGATTTATTGATTCATTTTGCTACAATGCACCGTAAATAGATTTATTCTTACGGTTATAATCGAGCTGATGAGAGCTTGGGAAGTGGAGACTGAAAGAAAGCTGAATAGAAATCAAGCCCAAGAGAAGACACTCGTGGAATGAATACATCTCCTAGACGGTGGGAAAGCAGAACGAACGTTTCTCTCTCTGTACACGGCACTGGGCATAGCCCTGCATGCACAGACCCAGCACTGCCCTCCTTTGGGGCCAGCTCTGCTTGGCCATGGGAAAGCCCACTCATGCCCACAGCCACAGCCCACACTGCCCTTCACCGTGAGCCCAGGCCCTTTTTCTTTAGCTTGTGTCTTTAATTGCTAAACCTTCCATCTCTTCTAAAGCATCCGAGGACCGTGGAGCACAATGGCCCTCCAGCCGCTGCTGCAGCTCCAGGATACAACCCAAAGAGAAATTATTTCTGGGAATTTGCAGTCAGCTCACAGATAGCTGCTGAGCAGGGAGACGGCAATCTTCCCCTAATCCACAATTTGATGCAGATTATTCATACGGTGCTGCTGAAGAGTTAATGTACTTGGCTGGGACAGGACAGAAATGATGCCTACTTAATATGATGGAAAATAAATAGAATCTGCTTTCAAAGGATGCATTGACCAAGCTGTCGTGCCTGATGCTGGGGAGACAAGTGTCTACAAGCTTCAGCTTAATGTGGTGTGGAAATGTATTGGGTTGTATTTATGCCCATATACAATACTTAACTGGCTATTGTGCTGATTAAATGTTTAATTGGCTGTCTGTGAGGAGAAATGCACCATTAGTCTGCAGGGAATTGCACTGTTCCTTGTGCCTGCTCTTAAATAAAATGTCTAATTTGTTGTCACTTAAACATAATGTTAAGTGTCCGTTAAGGAGATGTTTTCAAGCAAAATAAATACAAAACTTGCCTGCTGGTGCTGCCCTGGGTGGACCCCCCCATGTGCCTCAGTGTGGACACAGCCCTCAGGGGCACCCTGGGCACAGGGGACTCAGTCTGTCCCCTGTGTGCCACTGCCAGCCAGGACACAGAGCCAGCAAAGGGTCTTTGTGATTCCTGCACTGCTGAGCATCTTTTGGAGGTGCTGGTTGAGGCGGATGGTGATTTCATCTCCTTTTCCCCTGGTCTTTTGCAGTATGGCTGGTCCAGGTGCTGAAAGGGGAGAGGGAAATGCAGAAAGCCCAAGGGGATGCTCTGAAATAGATCTCTGTGCTGCAGGTGGGTGAAGGGAGTTTCTTTTCCTGGTTTTGTTTGGGAATCTGAATTCAATAGGGGGAAGAGGAGGAGGATGAAAGAGGAAAAGAGGAAGGCTTATGAAAGCAACTCTTTCTTGCCTTCTTCAGGGCTACCCTGGGGTACAGCAAAAGCAAAGAGTGCAGAGCAGAGCTTGCTCACCTTGCAGACTGCACTGTGCTGAACACCAGCACAAGAAAAACTGGGAATGTGCTGAGGTTTATTCCTTAACACGATAATTTAATGAAGACCTCAGACCTCGTGATGCAAAAGCTAATGGTATTTTATGGGGAAAACTCTCTGCTCTTAGAGCACAGCATCACGCTGTTGGCTTCCAGCAGCACGTAACCCCACGGCTGCGCAGCCTCTGCCGACCGTGCGAGCAGAGCCCCCACCATGGGCTGCCACGGCGCTTTGATTCATCCCAGCAATGAAGCTGCCATCTCTGTTGAATAACTGATCCTTCAGCAGCGTAACTCTTTTTCCATTGACATTTTGGCAGCCTTTGCCAACTGGCTCACCCTCTTCAGCAAATTTTCACGCCCGTGCATGTGTGCCTGCTGCAGAAGAGGCTCCATGGCAGCATCCCAGCTGTCAGTGAGGTGTCTGCTCTGTTTGCTGCTTCAAAAGCACTGGCCAGCCCTTGGGATTCAATTGCAAAACCTGATATTCCAAATAATGCAGCTTCACCTGTATCCTTAGAGTTGGCACTGGGCTGAACTATCCGATAAGTGTGTCTCTTTGCCACTCTTCCATGATCCCTGTGCTGGGAGGGTTTTAATCTACGATGAATGGTCCCGACCTCCAAAACTTCTCTTAACAGGGTTGACCTGAAGACACAACTGTCCTGGGACAGCTGATAAGGAAAGCCCCACCACGACTGGTGCAGTGAAGGCACAGTGTTCATTTTAACCAGGATTTATGTCCTCATTAGATGTGGGTGAAGCAAATTAACATTCTCTTGGCTGTCACGGGCAGCTCAGCTTGCCTGGCACCAGGGGTGGTGGCTTCCAGCCTGTGATGTGCTGTGATGTCCCCAAGCAGAGCCAGCTCCCCTCAAAATCCATCTGCACAAGGAATGCGCCTCGTGGTGTCTTTGAGTGTCTGAATCTCCAGTAGCCACGCTGGGAAGTGAGGAGCAGAGGGAAGGTCCTGCTCTCCACTTCCAACGGTGTCACCTGCTGCCAGCACCCGCATCCCCACCCCCTCGGCTCCCCGCCTGGTGCAGTGTGAGGTGTGACACCGAGTCAGAGCTGGAACCAGCTCCATGGGTACCAGTGCTGCCACATCTGGGAGCATCAGGGAGATGTCAGTGCAGCTCCCTGGAGGTATTGCTCAGCTCTGAAATACCCTGACACGAGCCAGGTCCTTCCTCCCCTGGCTCTGGGACCTTGGGGTAGGTGGATGCAGATTGTCTTAGTCAGGTTGGTTGAGTTTTCTTTCTTTTTCTCCTTTTTTTTTTTTTTTTCTGGTTTTCACACCTCCCCTCACTCTCTATTTTTGATCAACTGAGTCAACCCTGGCTTTGGCACTGGAGGAGTGGAAGGGTGATCCCGCTCCATCAGCGGGGCACAGCCCACCCACCTCTCCTCTGCACAGCTCCCCAGCCCACGCCGGCTCCGCACCAGCAGCTCCCCAAGACAAGCAAACCCACTATAATACATTTTTGCCTCTACGAAGGTGGGGATTAAAGGGCTGAGCATTTCAAACCCCAGTGTCAAGCTGCACCAGCCCTTGAGAAATGCAGAAGAGCATGGGGTGGGCATCCTTCCAGCTCTGCAGACCTTAAAACTGGGACACCAGTGAGACATCGGCTGCTCTGGGCAGGGGACAAGGGCTAAGGGAGGTGAGGGTCTGGATGAAGACTTTGAGGGGAGATGACATGGGGTCAAAAGCCCCTTCCCAGTCCAGAGACACAGCTGGGTGAGCAGCTCCTGGGAGCGGCGTGCCTGTGTCAGCCCTTCCCAGTGCTGGAGGCGTGTCTGGTTTTCAGATCCTTGCTCCAGGTTTTGTGGTTTGAGCCACGCAGGATGTGTGCTGGTCCAGTTCTGGGCTTTGCTTGGCCACTACCAGTGGGCTCGACAGGACCCCATCACCCCTGTCATGGGGCTGAGCCCTTGCACCCTGGAGAGAGGGGGTGAGTAGAAGCGTGGGGTTTAAGCTTTTCTTTAGAAAATTAATCACACTTTAATTATGGTGAAACCTGGAGACATGGCAAAGGATTAAGTGGATTATCTTCAAAGTAATTTGTTATCAAATATTTATCCTTCTGAGAAGGGATAGACAGCCTGAGAGATTCTGCGTTATCCGTGCTGCCAGCCAAGGACGTGTTGTGTCCTTTGTGCCTCCCACTGTCCCTATCCCCCCCCCAGCTCCCCTGGTGCAGGCTCAAAATGTAGAGTGGGGTCCTTCATCCCCTGGGGTCAGTGGCTTCAAAGCTGGTGGCTTCCAAGCCAGCGCTGTGTCAGGGCTTTGGCCCTGCAAGCCTGTGACACTGCAGGAGGGGAGATGCCAGTGCCTTACTGGTGGTCACTGGTCTGTGAGGTGATAGAGCGGGAACAGCAAGCACCACTCGCCAGCTCCGGCAGCAGGATGGATGCTCCCGGCCCCACTCCCTGCCAGCGCCTGGCTGCTGCCTGCATCTGCAGCAGTGGGGAAGGGGCCAGGGGGATGTGGCTGGCGGCAGCTCCATCGCTGCCAGAGGAGCCAGCGAGATGCGTGGTAAATCGGATTCAGCCCGAGCTCTTTATCCATTCGGCAGACTGTGGGTTTAGTGCTTGGATGCTTCATTAACTAATAATAATGAGTCATTGTATTTGCCTCCTGGGCATTGTAAATGATCCAGTGTCAGGAGATGCTACGAGGACGTGGAATCGTGGAATTGCAGTGAGGCTGTGATGGGCTGAGTCTCATAGAGCAGATAAAACCAACACAGGTGTACCTCTGTGCTCCCCACCTGGGAACATGGTCCCTGGGGAGCTGACAGCCACGCAGGGATGGGGCCTCAGGGGGGCTCATGGCACCAGGGTGCTCCTGCATGTGCTGGGACCTCTGCGATATTTCCCTCTTATCCGCTCAGGTGCCTTGAACAGAAGCTACTCTCTCCATTCTCTTCCCATTGATACAGGGACTTTTCTAGCCTGCTCTGCCCTGCAAGCAGCTCTCACTGTCCACCTCCAGTGCAGCACCTCAAGGTGACATGCCAGCTGCATTGGGACCAGCTGGTGTAGCACATCTTTGTATTTTCCTATAAGGATAATTCCTCCTCCGGAGCAAAAGCAGAATGATGTGCAGCATGCCAGAGATGTGCAGTCCCTGGTAAACCCCCCGCCCATGGCGGAGGGTGTGTGAGCGATACCCACCCACTGCCCACCAGCACCCTGTGCACCTTTGTGCTATGCTGGGGGTGAGGGACCAGCCCAGCTACGGGATTAACTTTCTGGGTGGTTACCAGATGTGTGTGGTGCTATTGGACATGACACAGATGCCTGTCCCCTTCCCTGTGCCTCGTCTGTGGGTCTGTAATTTGGCCGTGTGTGTGCTGGTGGGTCAGGGAGAGCTGAGGGACTGACCGCTGGTTGTGGACAGACATCCTCTGCCACCAGCATCACAGGCCTCATCCTGGCAGACAGCACCCATTTGCACGCCTACTCTGCAGTCAGAGAAGGAGCGATCCCCCCGGCCCCCAAAATCCTCCTGCGCACCCCAGCAATCATCCTTCTGGCATCCTTCTGGCCTCAAAAGACACGCAGCCCCTTCCCCTGGGACAGGTGTGAGGAAGCATCCTTCTGGCATCCTTCTGGCCTCGAAAGACACGCAGCCCCTTCCCCTGGGACAGGTGCCTGCAGTGTTTAGTCTGCCTCAAAAATCTGACCCCAAGAAGCTACTGATTAAATCAAAGGGGAAAACGAAAATCAAGGTGAAAGCAATCAGTGAATCATGAAACAAAGAAAAAGGGGGAAATGAGCTGGTGGGCTGACTGTGCAAAGAGCCGGAGCTGAGCAGAGGTCGTTTTGGGTCACACATTGTCAAGGGGACAGCAAGCGTACCTCCTGCGGGGAGAGGCAGCCACCAAGGGTCTTCTTCTGCCTCAATTAACACGGGAAACTCCAACCCTTAGGAGCTTACGGGCTCAGAGCGGTTGTCCCTGTATGTGTCACCGCATGTGTGCCATGGCACGGTCTGCCAGCAGGGCCAGGAGCCCAGGCAAGGAGGGTTTGCTCAGGGAGGGGGTTCCTGCAATGCTGTGAGCTGCTCAGAGCCCAGATTTCAGCCCAGCAGTGTGCCCTTTGCTAACAGGCATTGCACCAGTTTGGGGGGACCAGGACACCCCCCAGTTCAGAGCTGGAGCCCTGCAAAGCGTGTGCTGGTGCAGTGCGCGGTCGCCTCTGCTAACCCAGCTCATCACCCCATCATGGAACGAACCGGCTTTGTCTGGCAAGATGTTGTTTTCCATAAACCACGTGGACTGGCATTAATCAGATTTCTATCCTTTAATTCTTTATTAATTGAATCTTACATCAGCTTCTCTTTTATTTTGCCTGGGATTAAAGCCTGGCTGAGCAAGCAGCAGCGATCTGGGTCATCCCACATCCCCTTCCCGGGAGCCAACTCACCTTCACCCTCCCTTCACCTCCTGCAGCATCCCTGGCTCCAGGCTTCACTCCGGGACCTGGCTCAGGCGGGACACGGAGCTGAGCCATCCCAGCCTACCGCTCCTCCAGTGTTTATTCCTGGCAGATGATATTTAATAAGGCCACATCACTAATGAACTAGAAAGCACTTCAGCAGCCTGACGTGAGACAAATATAGCTGCCTGCTCATTTCAAATACCAAACAGAAATATTTGCTTCCTGTTTCTGCCTGTTATGTATCATCATTAGCAATTTTGCCACCTCTATTAAGCATTTGTCTGTAATAATACAATATAATTTAAAAAAAAACCTCCTTTCTTACTGTCTTTAGCTCTTCCAGGCATGGTTTTTCCTTGGCATTTTAATCTTGTTTTTTGCATTCTTAACATTTCACATCTTCCATACCATAACGACTGCTATCTAGTTTTCCTTGGCTACATATATATTTTTCCATTGTAATCGCCACTTTCGTTTCACCACCGAACCACAAGAGCTTTAATAATTTCCTTCTCTGACTCTGTAGCCACGCTTTCTGGTCCCTCTATTTGACTCTGAAAGCTCCCTCCTGATTCCCAGCCATATATTTTTCCATCTGAGTTTCTCCCCTCGCAGCCAGCCGCAGCGTACGAGCCTTCCCAGGGATGCGATGGCTGTTTACACATCCTCCTCTCTACCGTTCCAGGCAGGTTTATTCCCCGCCATGGCAACAAGGTCTGGTGCAGGGAGGCACCCCGCTGCGCCCGAGCCCCAGTTTGGAAGGGGCTCCTCTGTCCACAGAGCCCCGGTCCAACCGGGCCCGCTCACTGCCCTTGTCCCCCTCCAGCACAGGGGGAGGATGGACCCTGACTCCTCCCACCGTGACTCAGTTTCCCTTCCCCGAGAGCACCTGTTACACAACATCCCACCTTTGCTTGGCTGTGGGAGGTGAAGCAGCAAGAAAACTCCCACTCTGATGGAGATGGCAAAATTAGAGAAGAGGGAGAATGTGTCAGCACAGTTTCTCTGAGCAGTGGCATGAAGACACTCGTGGGACTCTGGTTGTATTTTCTCCTGTGTGCAGATGTCCCACACCCTGCTGTGACCCTGCGTGGGGTGGGATGCTGCTGGTATAGATGGGCTGTGGGGTCCTGGTCCCTGGGAGGGGAGGCAGAAGCTGTTGCAGGGAGTCAAAAACAGGCAGAGAACGGGAGGAAACACCCCCTGGGACCTCGTATCTGCTGTGGCTGCTGCCTGTGTTGTGCCTGGGAGATGTCTAGCAGGGAAAGGGGATGGTGCTGGGGCAGACGTGTCAGGGTGTGGGACAGTGATGGACATGGTGATGTCCCACCAGGTTCCCATGGTGGGAGCCCTGTGTTGGGTCTCCTTCTGTAGTGATGCCCCAGCACGTGCTGGGTTCTCTGTTGTGTTTCATCACCCAGAGCCCAGCTGTGGACAGGAATCCTTCTCCCAGCAATGGCACATTGCAGTGCAAGTGCTCACCCATCACTCTTGATGCATCCACAGGCCAGCCCTGCAAACTCCCCCGGGGCTGGGGGGCTGCCCCTGAGCTTTCAAGCCCCTCCAGAGCTCCCCAAACCAATGTGGAGGTTGAGGCAAAAATACCAGCTGGGCAGGGTGATGGGGAAATGGGAACATATGTGGGCTGGCAGACCTGGCTGGGTCCTTCACACAGCCACAGCAAACGATGTGCCAGGATTAAATATGCTAAACACAGCCCCAAGGCAGGGCAGATTTACATCCTCCATGTGCTGTACCATTGCATCGTCCCCAAAAGCCCTGCTACAGCTGGCAGTGGCGGCTGGTGCTCCTGCCTTTCCTTTAAAGCAGAGAAAATGCATCGCAACAGGCAGAGCATCACACAGCATCTCTCCCTGCTTGTGCTCCTTACCTGGGCTGATCTCCCAACCCCACCTCCCACGGCACTAATTAAGCCACAGTGCCCCCAAACCTGTTTTTTTTCTTTCATTTTCCACATGAACCTGAGGACATCTGCTTGGTTCAGCGAGGTGACAGCGGCTCCGGCCACCCTGGGGCTGCACACGCCTGGGACCAGTTTACTGATGAAGAAGAAAGTGAGTTTTGAGGCCGTGGCAGTGCGGCGAGGGAGCGGGTCCCATGGGAACAACCCGGTGAGCCAGAAGCATCAGTGCCCCCGGCATTGCCCCGGGGCCAGTTTCAGGGCTCGCTGCTGGAGTCTCCGTCTTTGAAACAGCCATTTCCACCCATCTGCTGAGTGGGGGCTTCCATCTGCCTCCCCCCAAGGATGAAAGGAGAAGAAATCTCCAGTCAATGAGTTATTGCTGCTTTGAACCTCCCTCTCTGACACAGCGGGTGCTTGCACAGCTCGCCAGCCCTCTCGTTCTCCCTCCCCTTCCCTTCATCACCGGCGTCGGCGCTGGGGAACAGCCTTATGAGATGGGCTGCGATCTGTGAGCCCTGTGCCGGATAATTGGCAGCAGAGGATGGTGCACAAGGAGAATTGCAGGAGTCAGCTTAGGGAGAAAATTCAAGACTGAGCAAGTGATCCCAGCAAAAGCTGCTCCTGCCTCTGGGATGTTCCCTTGTGTATGGGTTAAAAGAGAAACAAAGTGGGTTAAGGTCCCTGCACCTCCAACTGGAGGCATCTGCACCCATGCAGAGTGCTTGTATTGGTGCTCCAGCAGCCCTGTGGGGAGGCAGGAGAAAGAAGACCCATGTGGGATGGTGTTTTTTGGGAACAGAGGAGCTGATGAGGCTGAACTCTCCAAAAGCAGCATCCACAGTCGCCAGGGAGGAGATGGCTCAGCACTGCCCTGGTGAAGTGGGGCAGAGCATCCTGTCTCCTCTCCCAGACCCAAACCAAACAGATCAGGAGTTTCTATGTTTTAATCACATTGACTGTGAGCTCAGTATTTGCCTTCAGGTTTCTGAACTTACAGGCTTGTTTGCATCGTGATTTCCAGGCCTTCTCTGCAAGTGTGAAATCTAGAAATCTGCAGGAAAGCCACGAGCTAGGGACGACCAGTGCTGGAGAAAGGCAGCAAATCCCACTTTGACCCCCAGGGTGAAGGTGGGAGAGCTGGTCCCTGGGCACACAGATAGAGTTGTGGTGTTGGCAATAGGGTCCATGTCTCTGTGGGGGACAGACAATCCTTCCTTCAGTGGCAAAATATCATCCAGGCTCCCAAGCAGGAAGCCCCATGGCAGTCATGGGGCGGACGGATGCACAGGGCTCAGGATCTGGGGGGAAGGTATGGAGAAAGGAGCAGAAGAGGGAGTTGAGGCCCTAAAATGAAGAAGAAAGGCAAAAGAACATTTTTCTTCCGTGATTTAGCTGGGCCTGTCACACCCTTTCATTACGTCTCCAAGGCTTTTCATGCAAATTCAGGCAAACAATTTCTCGGTTCCCTTTTAGCGCTCCGGGAGGGCCGATTTCATTTCAGGAGCAGTGGGGAACAATAATCATCTTGAAGTGTCTTCCCTCCTGAGAGACACAGATAAGAGCTGCGCAGTGGACTAACAGCACTAATTTGACGTTTTCAGCTGATACCTTTGCAGATGACAAAAATCAGGCACCATAAAAAGCTGGTAAACTCCGGAGCGGCAGGGTTACCCCCTCCTGCGCATCCCTCCCGCTCCCCTCCTCTCCTCAGAGAGTGAGATGAAACCCCGTCCCTGAGCGCAGCGCTGCTCCTTGCCGTGGGGAGGTGGTTTCAGTGAGGATGGGGTGGGTTTAGCTGGCAGCTGAGCCATGGGGGAAGGAGCAGGACACAGCTGCAAGATTCAGGGAAATGCAGGTCAGCCTGGTGGATGCAGTCCTGCCCATTGGCACCGCTCCTCTTCTTGGGAAAAAATATCCTAGCCATCTTCTACTATCTTTTTGGAGAAGTCCCTGATCATGTATCTGAAGAGAAAGTGATCACTTAAGTGCTTTGAGATGCTGCCAGTTGCAGATTCCTGATCTGGTGAGGATGCTCTTTGCCCTCACGGCTGCCCATGGTGGGTATTAATCCCACTCCCAGGCAGACACCGGCAGCCTGGAAAGCCTTACAGCGAGGCTGGGTGGAGGATTCATTTCCCTTAGATCCCTTTTTTCCTATTTTCCTCCTGATATAAAAGACAAGACTGAGTGTCCAAGGCAAGTATGAATCCACCTGGGCCCATCTCCCGAGTTTTATTTCTGCCAGGCATGAAGTCTTGGGGGGGAAAAATGGGGAGAAAGGCACTGATTTCTGTCTGGTACAAGCAGGGGTCCAGCTTGGCCAGTACAGTGGGGTTTATTGGCATGAGGTTAAGCTGAACTGCAGGCACTGGGGACAGCAGCTAATTAAACTGGTGACACTGGTGCAGGCTGGGAAGGGCATGCTGCAGAGAGCGCAGGTTTTGCTGACGTAAGGTTGCTGCTGCCAGCTGGAAAATGAAATCCCATCCCATGCTCAAGAATGTGATTTTGAAGCCAATTTTTGACCTGAATTGGGGCAAAATGTAATATCTGATTTTTTTGTTCATGGCAGCAGATATTCAGAGCGGGTGGAAAAAGCTTTAGGAGAGCTCAGTGGGGTTTCTCGGCTCGATGCGTGACTGCTCAACCGGTGCCCATTAATTTTGTTTTCTCCCCGAAGGCAGAAATGGGACTAGGCGAATGTCTTCGGTTCTCCCGGCCATTCTCCCAGAGGAAAGTCACAATTTTTCATCAATCTTGAAATATTCCCAAAGGAAAAATGTTCATTTTTATGAGAGTAGCATTTTCAGCCAGAAAACTGGTCTCCTGGGAAATTCCTACCTGGTTTTAAACTCACCTCACTCTCCTGGGCTTCGATTGCTTTCTGCCTCCTTTTTTATTATTATTATTTTGTCCACAGCCTGCTGAGGACAGGCGCTGTTCCTCCTGGACCTGCTATCAGTCTCCAGTTGGATGAAGGATAGAGATGCCTAGGTCAGCCTGAGTCCTCCGGCAGTTTGGGAAAGATGAATGCTGAGCTGTGCCTCCACCAAATCTGCAGCTCTGCTTCTAACCCTCATCCTTGCCCTCCCTTTTTTTTTGATTGCCCCCTTTTTTTTTGATTGCTGTTAGCAAGCACCCCTTTGAGCATCTCATCTCTCTGATAACTCCTCCCATTGAGTACACTCTCCTGAAGATGAAAACGTCATTTTCCTGTAATTTCTCCCTTCTTAACAGATTGGGTTTGGGTTGCGTTGCACCAGCCCAGCCTGGCTCTGGTCCTGCAGCAGCTGTGTCCTGCAGATGCCCAGCATGGGGAGGAGATGGCCTTGGCCGTGGTCCATCAGCATCCCTCGTGGCTGCCCTGCATCACCTAGTGCTGGCAAAGCCCAGCCCCCTCCTCCTCTGACATTTTCTGTGGTTCTGCCAAAGAAACCAGCCCTATTTGCTTTGTCCCTTGCAGGAAAACCATACAAGATTTCTCATCTCATTCCCAAATCTGATGGGAGAATGTCTTGCTGGTCTGGCTGGTTGCAGTTCCAGGGAGGGAGGCTTTGCTAACGCGGTGATAATACCTTGTTGATGTAGGTTATGTGTCATCAGTGAATCTCAGATGAATATCATTATTTTTATTTTCCATAGGCAGATTTCATAGGAAGAGATCACTAGAGCTCACCCCTAGCAGCTCTGGGGCAGGACCAGCTCTACCAACGCCATTTCTGATCCATACTTGTCTCCTCTGCTCTTAATCCCCCTCCAGCTACCCTGCCCTTGGAGCTGGGACACCCATTCCAGCATCTCCTCTCAATCTCCTCTGCTCCACACTGAGCCCTTTCTTTTTTTCCCAGGCCCAGGGGCTGTGGCCAAGTGTCCCCAGCCCACTAAGGCTGTTTGTGGCCCTGCAGTGCTTTCTGACAGCCCTGGGCTGCCGGGAAGCCCCAGAGCTCAGCGTGTGGGTGATGCTTTGCCCTGCAGACAGCTTCCAATGACGGATGGCTGTGGGAGTCCGTGGTGACCATCCCAAGGGACCTGGGTCTATGATCTCCTCGAAGGTCCAGCTCTCTGGTGATGCAAAGATCAAGGGTGTGAACACACCACCTTGGCTGTGCCTCCGGGGCTGGCTCCAAGGCAAAGCGCTGCTCAGCCGGTCACTTCATCCTGGCTTGTGGTCACTTCGGTTTGTCCCAGCTTGACCCCAGCCCTGTGCAGAGCCAAGCCATTCACAGCCAGCCCGCCTGGGCTTTTGGAGCACGTAAAGTGTGAACAAACTCAGCTTTTTTTTCACTTTTCCTTGAAAACTGATGGCAATTTGACTGCATTCCCTTCAAGGGTGGGGGCTTGTTTTGCTTCTGTGAGTCTGCAGGAGTGGACAGGGCACTTAAACATGGGAGAGACGTGGCTGAAATATTTACACTGTCCAATGAACGATTGCTCATCTTGCCGGAGAGCAGATTCAGCCCTGCCATGCCCTGGCTACTGGGGGGACAAGGGAAGAAGAGCTCCTGCTGTGGGAAAGGCTTTCTGTGCCAAGGCAGTTGGATCCTCTAGAAATTCCTCCTTTCCTTTTTTTTTTTTTTGAGTGGCAAGGAGGGGGTTGTTGATGCAAGAAGTGTCACTGAAGAGAGCAAAGCTCAGGGAAACCCATGAGGAGGTTGGGCAAAGCAGCCCTATCCTATACAGAGGCTTCCAGGAGCCGGTGCCACTCGTGTGAAACCCCCAGTGATTCCTCTGTAGTCGTTTCCAGGGAAGGACTTGCAAGATAAGAAGAAATTTCTAAGCTAAGACACAGATCTGGGGAATGCACCCTTGTAAGGGACACCTCCAGTCTCTGCACTTGTCTTCGCACTGTTGTGGACCACATAGCAACTGGGATTTTTCCTTTCAGGAGAAAAAATCCAGTATTTGGCCAAACGTGTGGGGCAATATTTGCAAAGTGTATGCAAAAGTGTTGAGATGTCCCTGTCTCTGCAAATTGTCAGAGATGAGGGTGTGAAAAGGGAGATGTCAGCCCCTGTCCTTCCTTGAGAGATGCTGTAGGAGAAAGGCTGCAGGACCGGCATCCCTTCGCCCTTCGGTGCCCACTCTGGGTTTCTGTCTAAAGGAAATCACAGGACTCAAGTGTTAACTCCACAAAAAAAGATTTTTGCTGGATCTTTATCCTCACACTTTTGTTGGGTGGGTGGGTGGGCTGGCGGGGATTTTAATGAGTGAATCTCATTAGCCCACTTAAGGTAAAACACAGTTGATGCTGCGTTTCGAGAGCCTGGCTTCTGAGATGGGGATGGATCAGGAATCAGCCTGCAAAGGCTGCTGGCTGCCCGGTGGGGGCTTTCCCAAATTCTCACCATGTTCTCAGCTGAAGGATGCTCTTTGCTCTCCCTTCATAGCAGAACATCTGGAAGGTTCATCCATGCTGGCCCCTGGGGGTCTCTTAGTCTTCACGGCTGCTGCCCCCAAAATCAAAGCCCCAAACCCGTGGCCGGGCAGAGCCTTTGCTTCCTTGACCGTGGGGCAGCTCCTCCCGGAGCAGCTCAGGAACACGCTGGAGCTGGCTCACACCTTCCTCCACCCAGTCCCGACTTTGGCATCATTAAGAAATAACACCCCAGTTCTTTTTATCCCTTTACCAATTTATAGCTCCTGGCTTTGCCGCAGCTCTCAGCTGCTCTCTCAGTCCCCAGCCTGTCATTCAAGACTGCTGCATTAGTCTTTAGCCTTCCAACTGAGGTTGCTTTTTGCTGTTGTCCCCTGTAAGCAGAGCTTTGCCCAAGCTGGTGTTAATGGATGACAGCAGAAATATCTCAGAAGACTTTTAAAACCCTGCTGTTCTTGAAACTTTTATTTAGCTACAATAGCTCCTGTGTGATCACTGCTTGGGTTGGTTGAACAGCAGCTGGAGACTAATGTGGGCTGTGTCTCCTGGGGACCACCAAAGCCAGAGAGAGAGGCCAGCAAGGGTAGTGACAAAAGCGATGATCTTGCTTAGAAAAGATACAACAGAAAACCCAGGGCTGCCCGTAAATCCCATCGTCTCATTATGCCACTGAGCAAAAACCAAAAACAAGATAAAAACCCATCACAAAAAATACTCCACTCTAAAGCCTGTGTGTTATAAAACTCAGGACATAAAAATAATAATAAAGCTTCAGGAAAATCTGCAAACACTGACTGAGCAATAACAGACCATCCAAGGCACACTGTGGGCAGGAGAAGGCAGCCAGCGAGGTCTCATGGCCAGGCTGCAGGGTCTGACCTGCAGAACTTGTTCTTCTGTGTTTTCAGCTAATTAAGATTCTTTGGACGGAGGAATAATCATGTGCATTATGAAAAGTTTCCCCCCTGCTAATATTTTAATTGCCAGACGCTCCCTGCTCAGGGTGGGGAAAGGGGAATAGGAAGTAGAGAAGTCGAAGTGAATTATCCAAAGGAACAGATGGAGTGAGGAGGGGAGCGGGCAGGGATTAGCACTCTGCACACGCCTGCACGCACGCACACACACACACCCGGGCACAGCAGGGCTTCTCTCTCAGCACGGTGAGAAGAAACCAGTTCAAACAACATATCTTGCATTAATATCTCATTCTCTATAAATAAATCAATAAAGGGAGCGCTGTTAGGCTGCTCCTCCTCTGAGTCTCTCAGGAGCCCTGCGATGCTTTAGGTCCTGCTTCATCCCTGCGCTTTCCCTCCCCGGTTGGAGGTTAGTGGGAAAGGGACATCGCTGTCCCCTCTCTTGCATGGGCTGGTGGGGGCTGCGGGTGTGATGCAACCCTCTCTGAGCTCCCCCGCAGCTCTGTGGGTGCTCCATCTCTTTGGGGGAGCAGCATTGCAGCCCTAAAGAGCAGACTGGCTTGGGGTGGGGTCACCTTCTGCCCAGAGGTTTGAGGCTGCTGCCATTTGTTTACAGCATTGGTACTTTAAAGTAGTGGAGCCAAAAAGGAGAGTTTTAAGCCTGTTTCTAAGTCTCTTAGAAATAAATGACTTGGAAAAAATCTTGGGGGGGTGGAGGGAAGTGCTGCTGTGTATTTCCATAGAGGTTGTGGAGGGGAACTGGAGCGGTCCTGTAGGAATAGGGCAGCGTCGTCTGGGGTGCTGGGATCCTGCACCCAGGGTCTCCCCATCCCAACATGCAGGCTGCGAAACCACAGAGGGTTTTGGCGAACGATGAAGGGACTAATTAAGAGCCCCTAAAGATGAAAATGTCATTTGACAGCATGGGGCCAAGAGCAATTCCCACTGCATGGCTGCGAAACAGCTGGGCTTTGGATGGCTCTGCCTCCGGTTGGTTTGCAAATTTAATAAGACACTCAAGAGTGTGGATGGGAAACCCAAAACTTGCTTTGTCTTTTCTCCAGATGTGCTCGCGGGCTCCCTGGCATTTTTGTAGCATGTTTGCTCCTTTCTTCCAACAGCTTGTGTCTTATTGAGGAAACATGATCTAAACCACTGAGGCTCTGACAGACTGGGGGTCTGCACAGAGAAATGCCATGTAACGCCTCCCAGGGCAGATGGTGGCAGGTAATACACTAGAACAAGAAGTTCAGTGGTCTGAGATAAATCGCATGTGCTGGGTTTTAATGCGTATGTAGAGCTGCTCTGGTTTTTGACAACGGCAAGAGACTAACATTTCTGAGTCTGCAGCTCATAAGAACAAAAATTACCTACAACAAAAATTATTAATATAACCTACAGGAAGCTGGTGTGTGTGGCCGTGCCATCAGCTGGGGCATTTCTGCTTTCTGGGAGGATTTGCTCAGGTGTCCAGAGCTGAGGAGCAGCTCGAGGACCTGGTGATGGACCAGCCGCTGAGCCGGGTGTGAGCTCTGCAGGAGGAGCAGCGTTACAGGGCTGCACTTGTCCCAGAGTGAGAAGAGCCAGCGTCCTTGTCCTCTCCCTCGTGTCTCAGCTTACAGCAGGTCATCTGAAGGCGTGTCAGCTCTTATAATGTAAAGAAACTCATCCTCCCTCCCAATCAATGGGTCTGTGCAGGGAACATTGTAATTCCCAACTCTTTCTGGGGACCTCACCACAAGCCCCTTGTCTCACTGGGTGTCCCTGTTCTGGCTGTCCGTGTTTGGCATCCCTTTGCTCCCTTGTGCACTCAAACTTTGTGTGCCATCCCTCTTCAAATCCAGGTTTATCTTGCCATTAGTGTTGAGGGGCAGGGAGGCTGTGTCTTAGCACGTTGGGAGCATCAATCACACAGGATTTCAAGGCGAGGGCTTTGGAAGAGCTCCCTGCTGTGTGCAGAAAGCCCTTTGGGGTAGCAAAGGGGATAAGAGGAAAAGCAAAACCAAAACAAGACGGAATTCAATGGGGGGAAATGCTGCTGCTCACGCTGCTTGAGCAGTTCAGTCTTGCCCTTGTCCTGAACCCAACCTCAGCTCCTCTCCTGCTTGTCCCAGGGGAGGCCACCAGTGCCACTCTGCCCAGTGCAGGGACCCCGTTAATGGGTTGGGGACACCCCGGTGTGCTCTCCTCAGGGTGAGGGGCCATCATGGTGTGGTGGAACACAAGTGACAGCCCCAGGGCTCTTTTAGTGCACACTTCAGAACCCCTGGGTGTGAAGCTGTGAGTGTGCAGCATCACCGACACGACCTGGACCGAGTCCTCCAGTCTCGCCTCTGCCACTGTTGTTAGTGCTCTGCGGCCATGGCAGCTCCGTGTCCTCCTCAGGGATGCTCTAACTGCTGCCACCAGTCTGAGAAGCTGTCAGCAGGGAAGAGATCAATGCTCCCTCCCTCCCAGCATCTCCAAAGCAGCCGATGCCGCAGCCGCTCAATCCTTTAATGCTCCTAATCGCATGAAGCGCTGCTGAGGGGCACGGTTTGTCCTGTTGCTCACCTCCCACCCTGCAACACGAGGAGCAAACTCCCCCCCCCCCCCTGGGATACCTCAAGCCTCAGCAGAGGCTGCCCTGATGGCATCCTCCCCAGCCACAGTCACCCACTCCCTTGCAGCACGCATGTGGCTCTTATCCCTGAGTCCCAAGTGTGAGCTGAGCCCCTGAGCATCTAATTTTTAATAAATTTAAATTGCTGTTTGCTTTTTGGAGACCATCCAGCACCAAGGCTCCCCTGTCTCCCCTTGCTTCCCACATCTTTCATTAGGCAGCTGGTGTAAGGCTGCTGACATTGGCTGGGAAGACCGCCCAGGGTGCTGGGGAGGGCAAGCAGGGCTGGAGGCAGCTGCTGGGTGCCGAGGAGGGTCTGCAGGGTGCTCCCACATGCCATAACCCCCTGCTTCACCCATGGGGTAAATGAGAAGTGGGTTTTATCCAGATGCTCATTGTGACCAGCCTGTCACTGCCTCATCAGCTCGTTACATCCCTGCCCTGTGGCTGCTGCTCCTCTTCCTGGCAGGATCCTTCTCCTGCCTTGGGGACTTCAGGACAATCTGCAGATGGAATAACTCTAACGCATCCTCAGGAGGTGGTCACAGCATCAAACTACAAGGTTTACATGTGCTTTTTGCTCCTCTTCTATCGAGGTCAGGGTCTCCCAGTGGGCACTCCCATGGTGTGAGAGGGGGGCTGGGACACAAACACGGGCGGAGAAGTGGCCCTGGCAACAGGGTCTGGACCCTGGTGGGAAATCCGCCCTGGGCAAATGGAACACACTGCACTGGTGCTTACCTCTTAACTCAGGATAAATCCTGACTACTGACCCTAAAATCTTTAAAAACATAAGCAACTGATATCCCCTGGTCTTTCTCTCTTCTCTGGCTTACAAATACCTCGGGAGCACAGGAGAGAAGGACCGTGCTGTACCTATGGCAGAATCCACTATAGCGATGGGCTCTGCGTTTAGCGCATCGTGCTCCTTAGGAGCAGGTAAGGGCTTTTAACGGCCACATGGGGATTTGCAACCCAATGGCTGCTGCCCTGGGATGCAGAGCAGCAATGCAGGGACCCTTGTTTTCTCCTCCTCTCCTTCTCTCTCCTTTCTCCTCTCTTCTCTCCGTACCACAAGAGGAGGATGGCTCCTAAGGGCACATCTTTTACCGCAGCCAAATATTGATGGGCTCATAACTCAAGGCTGGTGGAGCACAGCACAATCCTAGTGTGTTACAAGGTGATCAATAATGAGTAGAAATTAATGCAGTGGAAATGATGGATTCAGAGTCAGTTCGGAGCATGGCTGCGGGCTGTCAGTGTCGCTTGGCCTCGTGGGGACAGCAGGGCAGGCTGTGGGTCACAGGCAGCTCCTAGGGCATTTCTCTGCATCTCCCTGAGCTCTGAGATGTGCAAATCATATTGGCTGGGCTGGCTGAAGTCAAACGGCTCATACAGACCATCCTGGGAGCCTCGGGGCATCGCCAGGCTTCCAGGCGGAAAAGCAAAGCTCCTTAAGGAGGTAAAATTCAGACTCTCTTAATGCTTTTTTAGGAGCAACCGGCTGCAGCCCAGCGTGGGCAGAACAGCCTTGCTCTGGCAGCAGGACCTTTGCTGGCCTTTCCCTGGATGATGGCACAGCCCTGGCCATGGTGGCTGTGCTCCCCCACCCTGATTCAGCCCTTGGGCACAGCCGAATGGGTCCTGGCTCTGCGCTGCGCTGAGCAGGGGGAAAAGCAGCAGCATCTCCTCTCCTGCAGCCATGGGCACTAAATATTGCCCTAATAATCAAATGGCTTTTCATCCCTGTAACTGCTAATGCTTCCTGCAGACACAGCCCAGACGCCATCCTCTCCCACCTCACTCGTTTTCTGCTCAGTCTGCCCCTTTATTGCCTAATAAGTGGTGTCTGATTCAATTCTGTCATCTGCCTGCCAGCCTGCTGTGACTGTGGTTCCCCCCAGGGGCAGGCACCCTTCCCTGGCTGGCCTGGACCCCTGCCCTGGAGCAGGGATGCTCCCGAGCTCAGCCCGTAGCAGCAGCGCTGCTGAGAGGGGACGGGGACAAGTGAAGGGGCTGGAGCCACAGCAGAATCCTCCTGGGTCCCTCTCTTGAGGAGTCAGGAGAGCCCTTTGATAGCCAGGTCCTTGCGCCAGAGGAGGAGAAGTTTTGGAGCGAGCCATGAGCAGGAGATGACCTGGTTTTACTTTATCTCTCAGACCAAGCCCAGATGAAGCCACATTTTGGATGTTCAGCCAAAAGCAGTGAGTGATGGGCACTGATGGGAACAGGGGCCATGGGCACTGTGTGACAATTCAGGAGAGCTCAGCTCCAGACTGGGCCAGGGGCTCCCTGGGTTTATTTGTGGCTTCCAAGCATTGGGAAGGGCTGAGGATGGCACTGCAGGGCTGCGGTGTGGGCAGGCACCCAGACGTGGTCCCTGCCTCCGAGCTGCTGACTGCCATGGGCACCTTCACGGGAGAGCCAAGGTGCAGCATCCACAACCCAAAGATCTGCACCTTTCCATGGCCATGGTTTGCCAGCATTGCTGTCACCTAAATAGCAGTTTTGGTCTCTCCCCTATCAAAGAGAGATCCCTCCAGCAATGTTTGCAGCCAGCAGAGCCAAGAGGGTCACGTATTTCCAGCAGCTGCTGAGATGAAGAGTCTGCAGGATGCTCCCTCCATCATCTGCCGTGGTGAACCCACCGGCTCCAAATGTCACCCGTGAAATGGAGAGAGCAGCAGCTCCTTTGGCAGACTGAGCCCATCCTCCCGCCCTTAATTGTGGTGTTATAAACACAAAATCTCATCAGGGCTGCCAAGGAAAGAGCTCCGAATCACAAATACCTGCCATTATAGCAAAATGGCCAAGCGAACAGCTTCTTGCATCAGTGCTGCCTTTTAAATATCCTCAGCTGGGGGATGATGCAGCTTCTTTGGGTTTGTCTTTCAAGAGAGAAAATAAATCCATTTTTATCTTCAACAGCAAAATCTTGCTCACTGTTCAGCTTTATCGCTTGCTTGTTGACTCAAACACCTTTGACACGATGAGTGCTTTAGCCAGGGAGTGAGAAAAGATGCTTATTTTTCATGGGAAGGGTGAGCAGGTGCCTGGTTCCCATCACAGCTCCCTGCACAGCCCTTCCCGGCGTGTGCTGGTGTGCTCATTGCTCTCAGCAGCCCGGCAGCGGCACAGTGGCGAGGTTCCCTGAGTGCTTTAGTGCATAATAGGACCAGTTCAATAATCCCATTACAGCCTGTCTTCAGGATGCCAGGACTAATTGGCAGGCGCTGGGATCTTCATCCCCAGATGGAATTTTATTGCCCATCACAATTAACCATGATGCTAAAGTCTCCCGGCCACACATGTGCCATTAGCTCAGTCTGGAGCTGTGTCCTCGCTGGGCACTTTCAGGGCCCCATTGCACCCGTCCCCAGCCTCTGGCAGGGAAAGTCCATGGTTATTGCTGCAGCTGATTTGCCTTTACTTCATGCCGTTTGCAGCTTAATAGGATTTATTTTGCCCATGTCCAGTTGGAGCTGCTTGCTGCACGAAATGCTGGCTGGAAGCCACTGTGCCGGTGACGCTGGGGAAGCCGAGGATGGCCCCAGCCCGGTGCATGGCCCTGGCAGTGGGACGGGGATGAGCTCCCTGAGCTGGTGCTGCTGGTCAGGGGCTGCAGGAGGGGCTGTCATTAGGCTGAGCCTTTGCTGGTCTGGTCTCTCTATTGCATCTATTGCAGCTCTTGGCTTCACCAAACTGCCCCTTCTCAACAGAGCACTCAACATGAGCTACACTTTGAACGCAGGCAGAGGCTCGGCTCTCTCCAATGCAATGGGCACATTTGTTTAAGTGTGGGGGTTTTTTTCCTGATTTAAAGCTGTAAAACAGCAATTGCGGCTCATCCTGGTGGCTTGTTTTCAGCTGCTCTGGGATGTGCCGTTCCTGGGGCCCTGGAGAGAGCAGACAGCTGAGGACAGACAACGCAGCTGGTGACAGTTTAATTCCCTTCTAAGCAATTCAGCCTTCAGAGACTCTCCTCCCACTTTGCCACTTCGTAGTGATGAGGAGTAAACTTTGTCTCTGTGTTCATGTTTCCCATCCTCACAAGTGACTTAGATCCCAGCACTGTGGACGGAGGCTTTGAAAGCACAAAAAACCTCCTCCTGCAGCATGCCCTTCAGCTGGAAACTTATTACCAGAAGATACGGCAAATGTCAATGCTTTGCAAGGTTTCAGAAAGTGATTAGACAAATTCTAGGAAGAAAAAAATCCATCAGGAGCTAATAAGCACCAAGACAAGCTCTGGGACCCAGATGGGTGAACGCCAGGGAAGTGTCCCTCAAGTGTCTCCTCTCCTCTCCTCTCCTCT
>NW_010101186.1:32771-55028 GCF_000699245.1 Pterocles gutturalis
GTCTCCTCTCCTCCCCTCTCCTCTCCTCTCTTCTCCTCCTCCTTTTGTGCTAAACATGGGCTATAGGATCAGGTATCCACCTGGCAGAAACCTAAATTACATTTCAATCCTCTCCTCACTGCTTTTTAGGTTGGAAAAACCCTGCTTTAGCCCATTTCTGCCAGCTATAGCTGCTAGTCAAATAAAACCATCCCCTGAACTCATTCTTTCTAGCTCCAGGTCCCACTTTCTCGGTTTTGAGCCCATCACCCTGCCACGCCGGCACCTCACAGTGCAGCGATGTGCTTCCAAGCCCATGCCTGGCAGCGTGTTGTGGCCCTGGTACAAGCAGCATGCCCCATCCCTCTTTGGTACCCGGCTCCTACAGCCCCCAACCTGTGCCCAGCCCAGGGCTGCCCTCCAGCACCCACGCCTGTATGACTTTTTTTCCAAACAACCAAGCCAACCTTGCTTTCCCCCTCCTGTGTCCATCATGTTTTGGAGGATGAGGTCCAGGCTGTGTGGATGCCCGTCTGGTTCATCGCCTCCTCCCTGCCTGGCTGGGAGATGCTGCTGGCTTCGAGCTGCCTGCCCCTGCCCTCATCCCAGGATGGGACCCGGGGATGGGGAGAGGTGAGAGCTCAGCTCCTGCCTCCTCGGTTGGTTTGAAGCTTTGATTCCAGCACAGAGCTGCACGTTGGGGCAGTATTTCATGCTTGCTGGTGTCGGCTGATAAACCTTTGATTTTCACTTCTGGGAATAATAGCATGGTAATGAATTATATTCACAAGAATAACTGTAATAGTCATAAAACTGCAAATAGAAGAAAACTGTAAATCAGTCACCCCCTTGTAATGTGCTTACTTCATCTGAATCACCCTCCCTGGGCAGATTATCAATTTTATTTGGCTTTTTCATCCTAAACTTTTATTAAGTGGGGTGCCTCATGCGTAAAGATAGTGAGCACAAGCCATATGTTCCAGGGATTTATCTGTTTATTTTGCCTGCCTTCCCTCCCTCTCCCCTCCCCTCCGGACTTGCAGACAGCTGACATCAGACTGTAAAAGACACATCCCCAGTGTTGCTTTACCTTTATTATGCAAAAAAAATAAGCTGCCGGGTGATGAACAGCCTTCCTCTGTGCTGGGCAGAATTAGCCAGACCCTGCAGCACGTTTTGACTTCCATGTAATTAAAACAGAAAGCCATTAGCATAGCTCCAGGGCAATCAGGGGGCCACGTCCTGGATCCCAGCATGTCCTGGGCTGCAGCACGAAGCTGTTGCTGCTCCCAGTCAACAGCACGGTGCTCACCCTGAGCCCAGTGGGTAAACTGGGACAGCCCCCAGCACAGGGAGGGGTGTGAGGGCAGCCGCGGCCGCAGCAGGGAAAGGACGGTGACAATTTACCGCTGCGCTGCTGAGACTGAGCAGGGATGGAGAACGTGGTGTTGAAGGCAGAGCCACGGAACCAAGTGCCATGAGGTGCCTCTGCCTCGGTACTCGCCGTGCTTTCGCCTGGCCACGGAGGGAGGCAGCAGCGGAGATCTTCTGGGGTTGGGTATCTTCTCTTGCTCAGCGTGATAACTTCTAGTGAAGTCTCTGTCTTTTCTCTTTTGTTGGAGAATCATGTTAAAAAACCCTTTTTTTTTCCTCTCCCTGCTGCCTGCCCATGCCCTTTTCCATGTTCCCTATCAGAAATCCATCGACTGCAGTTGTGTTGCAGGGGTGCAAGGCTGGCATGAGAACACCGCAGAATCAAAGCTGATGCGAATGGCGTCAGAGCAGCCAAATGAGCTGGGGAAAGGTGAAATTACAGTCAGCAAAATGCAGCTGTTGGGTTTGGTGACCATTTTGAAGGCAAACTGCAAGCTGGAGTGGAGTTTGCTTCAGCTGGATATGAACTTGTCGGGGCCTTCATGGTATTTCATGGCTTTTGGAAACACCGGCTGCAATTTTCCATGGAAATGCAGCAGGGAAAAAGGGAAAAACCCTTACATGTGATTTACGAGATGCTTCTCTTGGGTATTTCCTTCAGTGAGCTGAAATTATCAAGTAATGTAGAAGCCCCAAATTGTTGCTCCAACCACTCTCACTGAGTGTGCTTTTGCCATGATTTTGCATGCAAGCCCAGCTTCTCCTCCCCTGTTCCCAGCAGCCTCCAGCGCCGGATCCAGCCGCAGCTGCCTCCAGCCGTGCCTCCTGCCCAGCAGCAGGTTGGTTTTGTGGCCCGCGATGGTCAGTGCATTTTTCAGATGTGATGTGAGAAAGTGTTCAGTGTCTTTCGTGCCTGTACAGCTTGTCTTTGAGTCTGAAATCCAGATTTCTTTAGTTAATGAAAATCATTTTGGCTAGTTAATGATGTCTAATGAAGCTGAGCCCATCTGCACCCATCGAGAACTCTTGGCCAGTCTCTTCACAGCTTAGCGGGACCTGAAATGCATCTGTTGAGCCAAGGATGAGCTGGAAATTAACATTTTCTCTCTGGCAAGTAGCTCCCTGCGAGCCTCAGGCTGTTTTCCTGAGCAAGTCCGTCTTGGCGAGCGCTTTATGTCTCCGTGTGTGTGTTGGTGCAGGTGCCATCCTCGCGGGCTCGTCCTCCTGGCACCGCACACATGGACATCACTCGGGTTCTCATTGGTGCAGGCTCAGGGGTGACCAGAGAGGGGTCAGGGGCTTTGCCCAGCTCCCCCATTCCTCCTCCCATTACTTCTGCTGAGGGCCTGGGCCAGGGCCAGTCTTGTAACATGGTTTTCCCAGTCTCCCTGGAGGAGATCAGTTTTTAGCCTGGAGATGTCCCAGCTCGCCAGCCCTTCCCTGGCTGCTGCTGGATTCAGTCAGGCTTTTTCCAGAGCTCCCGTTTGGCCTCATTTAAGGAAATCCAGAGCCCTCCAGGCTTCCAGCACCACTGGGAAGGCTCCAGCCCTGCTGTGCAGCTCAAACTGCTTCAGCAGATCTGGAAAACAGACCAAAAAAACTCAAATTACAGAGCTGGGGTGTGGGTGGAGGACAGGAAGAGTGTGTAGTCACTGCTGTGAGTCATGGAGGTGCTTCACTCAGCACCCAGCACCTGGCATTATCTCACACCTATGGGATCAAAGAGGCTTGTTGGGAGGAATAAAGACCCACAGGAGTAGGGAGAATGGAGAACCACGAGGATGGTGCGGGAAGACTGGAGACACCACAGCATCTGCTGGAGGTTCAGCCCGAGAGGGCTCCAGAAGACGGGTTGGTATGGGCTCTCCAGTCCTCTGTGTCCAGAGGCCCCAGAGGCTGGGGGAGCCTGGAGAGACCAGCACAGGAACAGAAAAGCCCTGCAGGGTGTGCAACCTGCCCTCAGTCCTCCAAGGAGGGCTCCAGGACAGAGGTGCTGCTTGTGCTGCTTGGCAGCTCTCCGAGCAGGAGCAGAGCTGTGTTTGGAAGGAGACAGCCAGGGGGGAACCTTGTAGGAATTCGATGAATTCGATTTTGAAGGCAAGTCCAAATTTCAAAAGTAGCTGCAATTCGAACAGAAATCTGCTCTTTGCAGCCAGTTAGCAAGGCTATGAAAGCAGCGGCAGTGTCTTGTGTTTTGACAGCATTAAAAAGGCACAGAAACTAAACAGTGCAGACTGAACACACCACCCATGTGAGCTGTCGCTCCGGCATCAGCTACCCTGTTCCGAGCCAATCTGCTGGTGGCCCAAGCAAAGTGGCAGGTCCCAGGGACCGACAGGGTCCCATCCTGCCTGCCAGAGCCAGCATCCCCTGCCCTGACCGCTGGGGTGGTGCTGGCAGGAGAAAGCCACACATTTTTGATTAACTCCAGCCAGAGAAATTTTCTATGCAAGGATCTGTGTTTATACCACACGGTCCCCTGTTTTTCTTTTTGGGTGGAAGGTTTTCTTGGGTGAAAGGGTCTGATTTGGGCTGTCACTGCTGCGGAGGGGGCCAGCGTAGCAGGGATGCTCTGGCTGCCCGGCTCTGCTCCCCTGAACAGATGAGTTTGCAGCTGTTTCACTCTCCCAGCAGAGTGAATCGATGGCTCCAAATTAATTTAGCAGACTTGGTGTTCAGAGAGTCAGACAGACCCAGCACAGCATCCAGGGCACAGCCGAGGCAGGGCAGAAGGTGAGGGAGACCCTTCCCAAGGTGGGGTGAATGCTCCCACCTGGGGAGGGAATGCCCTGCGTGCAGGGTGAGGGATGCTCCATTGTCGTGAGGGTGCAAGAAATGGGTCTTCAGGCAACTTCTTGAAGGCCTGTGAAACACTGAGGCTTCCAGAGACAGACTTTGCTTTTCTCTGGACTCAATGAACAGCGAAACACTCCATGTCTGGGGCTCACACACACACACACAGAGTCCCTCTGGGACCTGCTTGAATCAGGAGCCTCTTGGTGCAATTCCCTCATAGTTTCCTAGTGAAAAGAGCTGATCTGATAGCACAGTGCAGGTGTGCCCATTGGTATGGGTCTCCAGGGTCCCCTTGTCCCAGCTGAGGCAAGAGGAGGGTCTCCAGACACTTGTCACATGTGGTATGGACAGAAGCAAGCAGGATCCAATAATTTTGGCAACTGATGAGAGTGGAGACCCCCTCCCTGGGTCACCTCCAGACCTTCTTGCCCCACTGATGGGATGTGTGTCCTCTTCCTGGGAAACTTCCTGGAGAGCAGCGAGTGCTGGAGCCAGTGGCTTTGGGGACAGCACTGAAAAGTCACCTCAGGTCCCAGGCAGAGCCAGCCCAGAGCCCCACAGCCCCTGTCCCAGCCCACACTGGCTACCGCAGCCCTTGCTCTGGCCGCTGCCATCACATCTCCTCTCCCCACTCCACAATTAAATTAATGAGGAGCAGCAGCACAGGCAGATCGGAGCGAGGCGAGGGGGTGGCAGGGGAAGGCAGGTGGGGGGATGCTCTTGGTGACTCACTGCTCTGCTCCCCGCTCAGGGAGAGGGTTTTCTGATTTGGAGGTGAACGTTGGAAAGCAGCTCACTCCTTTCCTCCCTCCTTCCCTCCCTCTCTCCCCCCAAAGCCAAAAAAAAGCCGTAACAGCTTGATTTAGGGCTGGATAATGAGGCAATTGTGAGGAGGATGGGTACAGCAGGAGCTCGTGCTTGCCAAATCATTCGGCTTAATTGATCAAATATTTTTATGCATCGTTTATTCCTTTAAGGCGACTGTAAGCCTCCTCTCCTGCTGCACTGCAATGAAAAGAGCAATGCTGGAAATCACCCAGGCTGAGCCCCAGTGCAATGGAGAAGGGTGGGTGGCTGCTGAGGAGCTCTTTGGCCACTGAAGACTTGCCTGGCTGCCTGTCCTGCCTGTGCTGCCGTGTCCTGCCTGTCCTGCCTGCACTGCCCGTGCTGCAGCACCAAGTGAAGGGTGGGTGGGCAGAGCTGGCCTCTCCAGGGCAGGCACCAGGCAGGAGCACAACTATATGCAGCATCCATCTGGCAGGACTTGTCCCAGGAGCCGGCTGTGTCCCCCAGCACCAGGGCAGCATGCCACGTGAGGGCTGTCCCTGCCATTCGTGGTGTGAAGTGAAACACCCAGCGAGCCAAGCTGGACACGGAAGGAACTGCTAGGAAATGTCTGCCCCATGCAATTAAGTCACTGTAATCACTAAATCCCCCAGTCAGAGCTGGATCTTTTAATCTACAAAGAAAAAAGGACAAAACAAATCCTTTCCTCCTCAGCTTTTATCTCCTGCCCTCATGCCGCAGGATCCTCTGGATGGGAATCACTCTCTCTGGGGCGGTGGCCCGGGTGTGGGAGGACACAGGGGCACAGGGCTCTCACTCCAGCCTCCTCCCTTGGGCATTGCTGCTCCCAAGTGCCAGCTTCAGCCCCCTGAACCTCCCATGTTCCCTACAACCCCTTCTTGCCTGGCTTCAGACTCACTAGCATGGTGCCAGGTGCTCCCTTGCTCACCCCGGCTTTAACACGCTGTATTTGCCACCATGGAGAAAAGCCACTGCTGATGCCCTGTCAGACACCAGGTGGGTTGTGGTGAGGGGATGCGGGACATCAGCGGAGCTGCCTCCAGCATTACCCGAGAGGGGCTGGTACGGGGCTCCAGGCATGGACCTCCTTCCCAGCCCTGCCTTGGTGCCTGCTGCCTGGCTGGGTTGTGTCCCTGCCACCCAACAACTGGTTGGGGATACACGAGAGGGAGCCCACAGATTCCCATCCCATCCCATCCCATCCCACCCACCACCATCAGCCCCCTCTCTGCCTGCGCTGCCCTGGTCCCCAGCATGGTGCTGTCCCTCCTGCCAGTGCCACCCTCAGCCCAAATCCTGGCTCTAAGCTCACCCACACGTTCTTGCTGTTTGGATTTAGCTTGGCACATACAAACCTTGACCCAGCTTCTTTCAGCTGAACAAACCCGAAACCTTGGGCTGCCGAGACGAGAGCAGCAGCAAAGATAGGCTCTGTGTTTTGCTGTGTCCCTTCAAGGACAGTTTGATGGGAAGCAGAGTGCGGGTGCTCACAGGCACGGAGGGACCACAGGGATGGCTGGCAAGTGACAAGGCACATGGACCAGGTGTGTCCAGGTGTGGCTTCACTGGTGCACAGAGAAATGTCAGGGACCGAAGAGAACCGGTCTGCCCCATCAGCCCCATGCCTGGTACATCCTTGGGGTCATGCTCAGTCCTCAGCACTGTCCTCCCTCACACCCTGACTGTGTCCTCTCCTGCCTCTAAGGTCACCCTTCTGGGCCAGAAGATGCTGGAACCAGCATGAGAGCTAAGAGGTGGGGCAGTTGACGGGTACAACATATCCCAAGATGCTATTTTGGACTATCCTGACTGCCAGATTCTGTTCTCTCTTGTTCAGCTCCTCTCCATGACAAAACTTCACCACCTGACCTCTTACTTCTCCTAGAGAACAAGCAGATGGAAAACCTGAGGATCCTTTTGGAGGTCCCCCCTAGTTGGCTGAGGGCAGCCGAGCTCCACCAGCGCCCGTGGGAAGCAGAGGTCTCATCTCCCAGATGCAGCTGGTCCTCTGCACTTGCCCCTTTGTTCAGAGCAAGCCAAGTGATGTGAGATTTCCCTGGCAGCACACCCAGGGATGTTCCTCTCTGCTCCTGTGCTCCCAGGATGAGCAACTAGACCCTGAAGCTTTAGAAGAAGGCTGGAAATCCTGGAGACATGTGAAATGAAATGCAGGGAAGAAGACAATTGGATGGAGGTGAACTGAGAGTCAGGGCCAAGGCTCCCAGCCCAAACTCTCAGGGGAAGGGTGGCTGAGCTGTGTTCCCTGCTGCCAGCCGAGGCGGATGCTGTGGTCCAGGCACGTCAGGAAGAATTGCCATTCTTTATGGCCACTAATGGTATTTGCAGCTCTGCATTTAAAGATGATGATAAAGGTAATCAAACTGTCAGGAACAAAGACAGATGGGGACCTTGCTGGAGCCAGCGAGGGATTCCCTGCTTTCAGTTAACAGCTGTGATTTATATTTCATTCGCACCTACAGACTCAGAGCAAGGAGCAGGGCAGCAGTGCTTTGCAAAATCACTGTAGGGAGGAGTACAACAGACACTGAATTTATCTGTGCTTGAGCTTCTCGACCTGTTTATGCCTTCTTTAGCCATCACTACAAAATGTTGCTGGGGTTATAAGCTTTTCTCAATAAATATTTTGACGAGCAGAATCCCCTGATGAGATAACAACCAGTAACTTAACTTCCCGCAGCCATCTGCGTCCTGACAACCAGTGACCCCTCCTCCCCTCCTTCTCCTCCCACGCAAGGCTTTGCCAAGGTCCTGCCAGCAGGCACTGCAGTCCTTATGATCTATCTGAGCCCTGAAGTACACGGTTCCTTCAGAGGCACAGGTTGCACCAGCAGAGGCGGGGATGAAGGAAGGGGAGGGAGGTGCAGGACTCCCCAGCTGCACAGCCATTGACCCTGACCTGCCAGCAAGGTCCAGAGCTCAGATCTTCGGCAGCTGTGGATCCCCAGCTGTATACTGCAGATCTCTCTTGCTATTCTCTGAGCTCTTGCTTTGTCATGATTCTGGCGTTCTTCCTGTCTTCTGATGTTGTCTCTTTTCTCATCTTCCCTTTGTCTAGTGTCACGTCGGCAGCAGGGACAGCCAGCAGCCTTGCTTTCTTTGTCACACAAAGTCATTCCACACGGTGCTGTGGCTGCACTGATACCGTATCCATGCAACCTGTGTTTCGAGGATCGTGTTTGCTTTGTTTCTGTGGATTAAAAAAAAACAAAACAAAAAACCCCAGAAAACAAAAAAACCCCAAACCAGTAAGAAAACAGCCTTACTAAGAAGAGTTCTAGCAGTTAATTAGTTTCAACATTGAAAGGGCCACTGCCCAAGAGCTAAAGTCATCGTGTTTGAATGGTGAATTAAGTCAGCCAAGCAATAAATCTGAGCAACAAAACAGTCCCTTTAGCTCAGAGGAGTTCTCTTTCCTCAAAACACTGATAAATGGCTTTTTCTGGGAGTCCACGAGGTCATCAAATTAATAAAGCATTTCAAGTAATGTATGGAAGTAAAGTGACACCCTGCTGCAAGAGATTTGCTGTTAAAGCCAACTCTCTATAACTGAGTGTGATACATGTAGGATTTCCAAAGCAAACCCATCCTCTAATTTAGGACAGTTGTCCAAACTCCTTCATGTCTGTTCTGGTCCATTGTCCTCCTCCCTAGTCATCATTTAGGGGAGTTAAGCTTAGAGAAAAACTCCCAAAAGAAAAAAAAAAAAGAAGAAAAATTAAAACTTGGAGTTCTCCCATTGACCAGGCAAGATAGTCAGAATATTTACCATGAAGGAAAGCAAAGAGAAGGCACCAAGAAGGGAAATGAAGTGAAATGCTGAAAAGCTCTCGAGATAATGGTGAGACATCTCGTGTTCTTTGCAGCGGCTGCTTTCCATCCCCTACCACATACACATATGAAGCTGTTGCAAGAACGCTGCACCCCAAATACAGAATTTACTCGTTTGCCATGACTAGGGGCAGGGACTGTTGGATGCTAGCACTGGTGTCAGGGACATTTGCGTGGACCCGGACCCCTGCATGGACCCGGACCCCTGCATGGACCCCTGCACGCACAGGGACCAAGCATGGTAAGACAGCAGGAAGGTCCAGAGCACAAGAAGCAACATTCAGACATCCAGGCGTTACACAAACAAAAGGAGTTAAACTTTCAATTAAATTCTGCAGGCTTACCCCGCACACAGACTGACCTCACTGGACCCAGAAGGCACATAAAGCCAAGCACAGTCCTGCTTTATGTCAGCCTCCAATTCCTTTTGTGCATGTTTGAGGTGGCCCTGATCTGGGCAGCAGATGTAGCAGCGGTAGGCACAGATAGGATGAGATGGGGGATGAATTTAGGGATGCCTGGAGCAGCTGTCAGGGAAATCTTCCCAGTAGTCAGGATAGTTTACCAGGGGGACAGACTGCCTGGGAGATGTGACATCCCTGGCAGTGGCTGTTTCTCAGGCAGGATGGACATCGGTGGCTGAGAGCGTGTCCTTGGTGACCTCTCATACTCCCTTCCAAGCCCGGGCTGTTCTCAGTGCCCTGATCTATAGAGGAGGAGAAAATAGCACAAGACACAATTTTCACTTTCATCTCTTGCAGGTGGCCCATAATGGGCCGTGCACCAGAGGCAGAGAGAAGGAAAGGCAAGGGCAAGGCCAGCTAGCGATCTCCAACTGCTTCCCTGGGAGTCTGTGTGATGGCAGCCTCTTCCTCGAGCTCGAGGCTGAATACATCCCCTGGCTTCCCACTGAAATGCCTTTGTGCGAGCTTATATTACACTTGGAACCATTAAATATGAAATATATATTTAATAATATGGTAGCACCAAGAGGCGCTGAATAGGACAAACAATAAAAACCCAAACAGAGCTAGCAATAGCCTCTGCAGTATTGTATCCACTGGGTACCCTTCATGAAATCCTATCCCAGGTTTCATTTACCTTTGATTTACTCAGAGTGCAAACCTCTTGAGACACTCTTCAGTACATTTATCCACCCCAGTGCTCTGCCCTCCGACCGCAGCGTTCATAATTACAGCGGGGCTGCCGTCGGTCAGCACACGTCTGTGCCTGGACAACCGATCTCCGAGGGGATGCGTTCATCACTCGCCCAGCACCTGACAGCGGTTAACTCTGTCCCAGCCGAAACCAGGACACAGATGAACCCGGCAGCACGCACGCGATGACGACTCCAGGCTCTTTGCGGACTCATTGACGTGCAGCAGAAACCCCAGCTGCCATATGGAGCGCGGAGGCAGATGGATGGACATATGTATAATCTGTGTGCATCTCCGCTGATGTAAACCTCCCAGCGCAGCACTAACACTCCAGGATATGGTTTGCATTTGGGGCGCGAGAGAATTTTTCTCCCATAAAATAAATAAAATGCGTTTTGAGCATCTTGGGATGAAGCCATTCTAATCCTTTTATTCTTTCCAAAGGAAAATGATTCCATATTCAGGGCGCTATGCAAACAATTAATTAGCCTAATGAAAATGAAAGGCCTAATTGCTCAGTATTATGATGATCATTGGCAACCAGGCGTAACCAAAGAATAGGCACTGTCTTACCAGGGATAAAGCACAACTTTCCAGCTTTTCGGTCTTTTTTGATATTTGAACATCTAGCAAAACAATTTTTTTTTTTTTTTGGAGCGATGGTATAATTCTCTCTTCCACATGCAAAAAAGCTGGCAGTATTTGGAGACATCTGAATGAGCTGCTATACAATAAAAAAAAAATGAAGAGGAGAGAGACCCAGCTGGTGTGAAATGACCTGACTGAATGGAAGTCGATAAAGCTGTAACTTGCCCAAGCTGAGTGACATGGTGCTGTCTCCATGGCATGTTTCCGGCAGGAGACTTGGCTCATGAGACGAGAGTGCTGCAACATTAAGAAAAATTGTATTTTTTAAGGAGCACACCTAAAATTGAAGTACAATCATGCTTAATGCAGGTCCCTTTTCAATGATCTGTTGTTGCCCAAATGGAAAAGTGCTTTAAATTCATGCAGATGGATGTGTTCACTGTGGATAGGATCAAGAAGTCACATTACAGGAGCTTTGAGAAACTGAACTGTTATCATTCATGCGTATCTCGTAACATGGAGATAGAAAGCAGATGATGACTGAACACTGACCTAGCCTGAGGAGTATGGGTCCAATAATTCTTCCTTTAAGCAGCTGATTCTCATAGGAAAATCCCCAAGATTCAGCTTTAATTCTATTATCTGCCTTGTGCAGAGATTGGCAACCAAAGACTATTCTTTAAAAACAGTGTGGTTGAAGCCTGCTCTCATTCACACTTGCACAACCCCACCGACTTAGGGTACAAAGGGTTTCTCAGCAAGCTGGATTTTGGTGTTTGGAGTGGGGGGATTGCAGTTTAAACGTAACTAGGGGCACTTCTACCCTGTGCTCCAGGCTGGCAGCCAGCGCTGCAGGACCTGCCCATACAGAAGCCAGCCTCTATCATGCAACATCAGACAGTCACATGGGAAATAGGGCTTCCTGGTGTGACCAGGGGTGATAGGTAAGTGCCTCACTTACGGGCATGGGATCATCCCCTGGCAGAGTTCAATAGTCTGAATTGATTGCAAAGGGACCAGGAACCCAAGCCTGGCCACTGAAATGAGGTGGGATGGCCCCTTCCCTCCCACTCTCACTGTGCTTAGCACAGCACTCCAGGGGATGCTATTCCCTCCCCGTGTAATTTAATAAACTGCTGGCTAGCAAAGAGCAATGGGAAAGTCAGACCTACATCTCCCTCAGCTGTCAGGATGGAGAGAGAGCAGCCCACATCCTTCCCCTGGCGCAGGACTGGAACTGTCTTTATGGCATCTCAGCAACTCAGTGAAAAAAACAGCAACGCAGACTGGGTCACTTGAAGGCTTTTGATACTCCACATTTGTGCTGTGGTGCCTTTTAGGAGGTAAGTTGTGTCCAAACATACTGGGTTTTAAGGAGGATAAAAAAAAGAAGAGGCGATTACAATATGGAATAGTACAATCCTGTGAAAAACGTCAGAACAGAAAACACAGGACTGTGGCTGAAGGTCACTGCGCTTCACAATCGCCCCGTTAGCTTGCAGAAGTGAAATCAAGGAGAATGCACGGCCCTTCCTGAAACCATTTCAGGTCTGTTACCACTGGTTTATGCAGCTGGTAACAATTATTACAGATGCTGCCGGGGACTTTGTGACATAAAAAAATGTCAGACCCAAAGATGTCACAGCAGGAGTGGTCTATTAGGTGACTGAACATCCCAGCCAGCTTTGTCGGGCTGCTGAGTTGAATACAGCCGCTGGTTAACCTTGGATAGACAGGCACTCGTCACCCCTACTGATGAAAAAGAAAACCCTCACAAAACAAGGATTTTGCTTTTAATTTATTTTGCAAATCTACCAATTCATTTTATGAAAGTATGAAATCCTACGTGGTTACATTGAACAGTTACATTACAATCCAGGTAATACAAATAACCACTACAAAGTTAGTTTTAGGTACTCTTGGATAACAAGCAGGTTTAACATTATTTAAAATAAGTCACAAAGAAGAGAAAAATAGCCTTGAGATTGTCGAAGAATTTAGTTAAAGCAAGGAAACCACTGTAGACTCTCCTTGTTCTACAAAAAGTTAAGAGAGAAACACTGACGTTTAAATAATCTTTCGATGTTAATGTTCAATTAGACGCATCCAACAAATTTAAGTGCACACACCTACTCAGGATACAAGAATAGTTCACAAGTTTTTTGGAAACCAGTGTCAGGTTTCATTCTCTGGAAATTACATCTACAGTATAATATCACCATCCTTGCTTTCGGATGCATAAAAATCCTTTAATATTGTTTGTAAAATACACTAGAGCTTCAAATCTGCTCTAATTAAATTCAGAGGGAGTAGGATCAGTTCCTACATTTAATAAGTACTCCTTATTTACTGAAATCCTTACAAAACAGCCTCCTTCACAGGAATGAAATTAATTTAGCGAACAAAACAGTGTAATAATTCAGAAAAACTCTTAGCTTTGCTATCCAGCAATTGACACTGTAACTGCCACTTCTGAGGACCTTTACGCATGATCATTATTTCCTCTGCATCAGCAGCAGGACACATGAAGACACTGAGTAACTGTGCTTGGTAAGAAGTCGGAGCTATGTAAATAAAGTATAAAAATCAAAGAACAGATTGAATTAACCTCCAAACTGCTCTCCTGATGCCCATCTGACACACCTCTAGCGTCATTCTGCTGCCTGTAAGCTGCCACTTCTGATGAGACATCTGTCAATCACGATTGCATAACTGCTTCTTAGGAAGCAATTAAATGGAGTTTTGATTTTGTAGCTGCATCTCTACATTGTGTATGTAGTGGGGGGCAAAATGTCCAAGATGCTACTGCTGCATATAACGTAACAGTTTCCCAGGAGAAAGGAGAGCTGTTTATGGGGAAAAAGGCAGATGCAGGTACAATCCTGATGGCCTGTGTCACACAGGAGATTAAAACAGCTTCTCCTCTCTCATAGCCTTCACCTCTTTCAACTAGGACATCCAAAATGGTGCAACCCCTCAAACCTCCACTCACGCATGTGCAACAAACCTGCAGACCTCGCTGTGGTACAGAAGTGAAGCCAGCAGCATCTTGGCAGGGCTTCTACGAGAACTGGGCATTTATCCACAAGAGTATCCCTTACCACTGCTCACCTCAAAAAACTGAAAGGAACCAGACAGGTTACACAGAACTATACAAAGTCTTCACCTGGACATAACGTGCCATCAAACTACAAAAGCAAAAAAGAAGTTACTGTTGAGGGCAGTAACTATTCTGAATGTCTACAGAAGGCTTTATTCCTCTGAAGCAGGTAAAGTTTGCTACAGTATTGGAAATGGTACCGAGCTGGTAGGAATGCTGCTATAACCAAGGCTCGCAATTTTCTTCCTTCCTGACAGAAACTACTCTTATCCGACATGCCAAAGCCAACTAGGCTGCATTTACTGGTGGCTGACTGCAGAACTTTCCCCTGAAGGTAGTTTAAAATGGTAATAGATGCTCCAGTTTCCCATTCTCTGATATGACACGATAAAAATAATTTGTTTAGACCCTTTGTTAGGAGCATGCATTACAACAGACGGCCCCACCCTGTTATTACCACTGTGCCTGCTTGTCTTCCAACCCTACTCATGCAAATGTAATGTCAAATCCTCTTAAGAATCCTGAGCAGCCATCCAGAATCACTTGTTCAACTGACATTTCTGTAATAATGAAGAAAGAAAAAAGAGTTGTGGGAAATTAAATGGTGATCCTGTTGCCAAGTTGTTAAAATTATACAGCAATATGCTTCCAGTAGTTGTAAGAAATTAATTTGTGGAGTGCCTACAAGCCTTACATCTACTAAATCTCAACAGGATATCAAATGCTATTTAAGTGATACAACTTACAAATGTTAAGGAGGAAAAAAAAATCAGCACCAAAGACTGAAAGAAGAAACTGGATTCTTGTCTGCACTCTCATTCCTCAAGGCTGGATCTCTACAGGTGAGGAAGCCACGCGGGAGATCCTTGGCGAAGTACTTCTGTGTGTACCTATGGCAGCACCTGCACCTCTCCCTTCAGCGGACGAGCCAGGGAATGTTCAGCGAGTTATTCCACCCCTGTAAACAGTGGCTGGCAAACAGCTCAGCCAGGCCCTCTGCTAACTACTCTCTCTTCAACTGCTTTCTGAAAGTACAAGCCAGAGTGAAGTCAGCGTCACTACTTTTCACATCTTTTATTATAATGTTGTTCAAAAAAAAGTGCCCGAGACACCTGCTCTGTAGATGAATTATTTTTTAAATTATGCCACTACATATTACTGTCATTCTTTTCTCACAACAATGTCAAATACAATATAAAACTTTGGATTTTCTATAGTGAGGGAAATCAGCAAAGTCAAAAGAGAGACAGTGCCGGCAGTGCTGTTACTGCTCCATTCTGTAAGATAGAACCAGGGTAAGGCGCTTTGGCAATCAGCACCAAGTTTAAGCTACAAGCTTTGTAACAACAATTAGCTCTCTGCAAATAAGAGTACGCACAAGTTTTCTGCAGATGCATGGAAAACTGAGATCCCCTGGTCGCTCTCTAAGCTGCTTTGAAACTACAACAATTTGTTTAATCCAGCAGCAGATCCTGGTACTATTCTCTTCCTAAGTACAGTACATTTTGATAGCAACAGAGAAGCACACGACACAAAACAGATTTGTTCAAGCTCACCATGGTTCTGATGGGCTACATGCACCAAGAAGCAATTCAGAAAGAGCACACAACTCAATTCATCAGGACAACAACGACTCAAAGGAATTTTGGCTCCACTTTGTGAAGGACGAAAGAGTTCACAAAGGAAAAGATCTTATTGCAAGTTGTACTGCTCAGCTTGGCCACTTCTCATACATAACAGAAGTATCAGAAGCTACCAAGGAGCCAAGGACAAAGAATTCCTGTTTTGTAAATATTGTAAGTTAGCAAGCTTGCTTTGAAAAGAAAAGCCACTGCACAATATTCCAAATGGCCTTCTGTAACAGACTTGAAATTGTTAGATCACCACTGACAGAAAATACAGATTTTAGTAGCAGTTCTGGCACCTTGCGATTTGGAAAAACCCTTGTGCATATGGGACTGAGGCAGCTTGTTTGCAGACCCCCTTCTCGCAGTATCCTGGGGTCATCTGTGCTTCCTTCACAACAAAATACCGCTGGGCTCAGCAGGTGCCCTCCTCAGAAGGCACAAACTGGCAGCTGTCGTGAGAAACAGTGTCAATGCTCTGCACTTCCGACTGCGGGTGAATGGACACCTGAACGGCTATCTCTTGGCCTTGCTCGTTCATGGACCCGTCGTCCGAATCCCCAGCTGGTGAGTCGCTGCGCTTCATCTCGGGGTTGATGGGGTATATCGCAGCTTGGGTACCACAGGCTTGGGTCTGTTTTTCCTCCTCACCAACTTCATCGGGATCGTCAACTCGCACAGCCTCAAAGATCTCCTCCATGAACGCCCTGCAGTTCAGGATCAGAGGTGGAAGGGGAATGCTTCTGGCAAGCTCTTCGATGTACCGAGCAAACTCCATGGTCTTAAACTGAGTGACTTTGGCCAACTCTAGCGTTTTGGCAGATGTAATGATAGGGATGCGCTTGGCTATCTCAAAAGCCTTCTGAAGCTTCTCAGCCCCTTCCGTCCTGAAGAACTCATTGATAGCCTTCTCTGTTTTGCGGAGGTGACTGCTCATCATGCACAGACGGGTTATGTTTAAAATGAGGGTGATAGCAAAGGCAATGAGGCACACGATCATGTAGTAGATACTCATGTCTCCGGAGGTGAAGATAACCCTCAGGGTGACTGTGTAATACAAGGTGTCATTACGATGAACAGCTGCACACGTGTATCGCCCCCGGTCAGCAAAGTTGACCTTTGTGATGTTGAGGGAATTACCGGCAATCCTCCACCGTCCACCTGGAGGTTCAAAAGAAATAAACTGAGCCAATGAAACAAAAAAACACTTGGTAAACTAGATACGTGCTGTTTGCTCCATCAACAGGAGACAGAGCTTGGAAGTAAGCAGTCCATCTCTAGCATAATAACACAAACAGTACACCAGGGATGGAATTTCCTTTTCATGTTTCTGATATAGAAAGCCATAAACCAGGTACCAATCTTACTGCTTAAGGGTAAATTATTTTGCATGCTTGCTACTCTGGTTATACTACTTTCTCTCATCTGAATTTTCTTGGGTGCTTTTGGACTGCTAGCTCCTTCTGACAGGGAACCTAATTCTTACCTAGTGCTTCTCACCCACTGTGGAACACTATGTTGAAAGCCTGTCCTCTACAAAGTCTAATTTTCCACACGTTTGGAGTCAAAAGTCAAGTGACCCATGAAAAAATCAGAGTCTGTAAATGGCTTTGCTGGCAAAAGAACCCAGGATTTTCTTGAGACAGAGTTTTCTGCTGAGCATGCAGTGCTGATATACAAAACCATGTAAAAAGAAATCAATAAAAGCAGCTAGCTTTATACAGTATTTCCTATGCATTTATAACTTAAGGGGAAAACTGTTTTCATAAATCATTCTTCTAATTACTCCACTTTGAACTAATCTCCAGATGGCACTACAACTACAAAGAGGTTACTGAATACTTAAGGCAGAAAGACGGCCTCCGAGAAGATCCTATCAATTAGCTCGATGACATTCATTAATACTAATAGAGTAGACAAAACCACATACATCTCTAAAGGACATTATTTTTTTAAATTAAAACTGCAGGGACAGAACTATAAGAGCCAATGGCTAGGAAAATATATTCTCCCTCTGTACAAAAGGGTTAAATAGCTTGTATTTCACTGTTGGCCATTACAAATTGTGTCAGTTTCCACAGTCCCACTGGTGCATAAACTGGAAAATAAATATAAGTTACCCCATGCTTTAAAAAATCCTGTAACAAAATCAGAGCACTAATTGCCAGAAAAGTTTACAAGTTGTAGAGAACTGTGTTTAATTCATGTGTTTGGAAAAATATAATATAAACCAGAGCCATAATAAATAAAACCATCAGTTAGTGCCTGGTAGGATGTAGATTCATTTCTTCTGTATTGAATACTGTGATGCCTCTTGAACAAAATGATTCTGTGGGGCACCACAGCAGGATGGATGGGCCAGGACAGAGGGACTCAGATAAAACTCACATGCTAGAGGGCAAAGGGCTTTTTCTTGCTCTCTCCTTATCTCCCAACTGTAAAAACGGTAGGATAGGAAAAGAAAATGATAATAAAGTCCCAGAGGTTTTCAGATACTGTATAAAAGGGGAATACTGAAGGATAGATAACAGCAGGAAAGCTCACCTTCATCTTGCTGTTCCAGCAGGTGTCCTCTGGAGTTATACCAGAGAATATATTCATACTGGCTGATGTTCAGTTTACATTCAATTAAAATACTGGTCCCCTCTTTGGCGATGATATCATGGTGTGCTGGAGAACTTACTAAAGCTTGAGACACTGTCTGAAGTGATGCATTGAAAGAGCCAAATGCAACTGTCCCATTAAAAGCTACATTTTCCAGTGTAAATCCAATTGAAAGATCAGCACTAACAGTCAAAATTAACAGGCAACAGCTGAGCTTCATGGAAAGCTAGAGAAAATTCTTCTTTCATTTAATTTGGAGAAATGAGGTCATACGATATTAAGCAGTCTGTATTGCTCTGAGATAGGAGAGGAGGCTCGTGATTTGTTCAGTGATAGAAAATGTCTTGGATCCAAATGCACTTTCAAGACCATCAACATTAGGAGTGGAAACTGGAAATCCAACTGAAAAAAAAAAAAAAGGAATTAAGTTTATTAATGATAGCAAGCTTATGGCGTATTCAAATTTCATTTCCAGTAAACAGATTTTGATGAGCATAATATAAACTCAGTCGAGAGGTTCCAAATCAGAGCTTTGCTCACAACACAGTAATGAAACAAGGGTAAGAAGGCATTACCACAACCTTCAGTCCTCTAGATGTTCATCTTCCCATCCAAACAAATAATCTCAGAACCAATAATCATTAAGACCAAAAAGGTTTTAAAAAAAGAACAAATTGTTCAGACTACTTGAAATGTGTTAACTATCTTTAGGGTCAGAAAGTGGATTCTGCATTTGTTAACAGAGAAAAAGTGCCTTCTTAATAGAGAAAGAAAAGCAAGAAAGCGGATATAATTTCTGCCTCCCTCCCCACCAATATAAAAGCACTTTTAAGCCCTGGTTTTCTAAAGCCAGTCTTTCCTTCAGCGTCTAGAGAAAAGCCAGAGCACACATACATCTGATTTTTAGCATTTATACATCTACTTACTCGATTTCAGAGGCACAATCAGTGTAAGATGTCTAATACTACATAATATGCCTGTAATTTCTTGTGTTGAAAAAACTCTCTTGGCAGTTATCTACAGCCACAGAGAGACGTCCCTTTCTGAATGTCAGGACACTGATGTCGAAATACACTTCCTTTTTTACAATCTCTCTTGCTGCTGTATTTTCTAACTCTGCCTCTTTTTTTCCTGTTTGTTTTACAATAAGCTCCTGTTGAAAATTTTATTTTATGCTGATACATCTCAGCTGTCATATCTTGTTTATAATCTTCTCTATCCAAATGCTGCCCCATATTTCAGAGCAATTTGAAAAATTGTTTTGTCTAGGGACTGAATTCACACTCTTCAAATTAATGTGTACAAAAGATATTTTAAGACATTAAGATACAGCCTTTAGTTTTATGTTCTTTGCACATGGGGATTTTCCTTGTTTTAAAAGCCAGAAAAAAAACCCAACTTGTAACAAAATGAGATGACACTGATAAGAGAAAATCTATAATCGATTTTCCTGGAAGCCTGATTCAAGAAAATGTCTAATCCAACATGCATTCCCTGAAGTTATGACTCCATCTACACTGCTTCAGAGCCCTAAAAAACAATTTACAAAGTACAGAAGCCACAAACCAAAAACGTTATCTTCAAGAATATCTAACTCCATCCCATTGACTGCGTGACTTCAAATTTATCATCTTGCCTTCTACCAATAACAAATGCTCTTAGAGTTGAATTTCATAAATATCACAATACAAAGGAATACATTTTCTTAATAAATAATGCAGACACTTCTCATCCTTCCAGAATCACTAATGAACACTTCCTAAAGCAGACAGAAATCTTATAACAATTTACTATAAATAAATATAGGTGATTTGTACTAATTGTCTTTTCAGCAGAGAAACATTAAGCATATTCAGGAATGAGAAAACTTGCTGATAACACAATACCCAGACTCGGTATTTTTTCAGCTAATTTTTCAGAGGTCAAACCAGACTCCAGACTCGACATCTGATGGGAATGCGTATCTAGCCCATTTCTGTTGTGGTTATTGCCAAAACCAGTTTAACAAAGGCGGCAAAGAAGCCAGCTGTGTCCAATTCTCCTTCAAGATTGACTGACCAACTGACCCATTGAATCCTGCAAGAGAAACTGGAACACGGGCCCTCCACTTGTTTCCCTGTAAATTGCAATCTGGCCCCCCCCTTTTTTTTTATTGGCTCCACTCTTTTTTCTCTCATGCCTCTTGTCCATTCATTTAAGATGAGACCAGTGCTGAGAACTCCATCATACTGTTGTGCTGAAGAAACTACTTTCCTACAGCTACACAAGTAAGAAAGTACCAAGACCTCTTCCATTCCTGTTTTCCACCAGTTACACTTCAGGGAAAGGGCTGTCGTGTCCTGCTGCCTCTGGAGGAGAGCATCCCCGCCACATCAAACGCACAGGTCTGAAAAAACCCAATACTCATTACCTGATCAACAACGAATCTTCTGTTTGAAGGAGTGGTTTTAGACTTTTTTTTTTAGCCCCCCAATATTTTCTGAGGGTTTCAGAGCCTTCACAAGGCTGCTGACAACTGACCTGCTTATTTTGGTAACCTTGTGCAGATTTCTTAAAGGCAGGCTGCGGACCATCAACAGTTTTTGGACCACTGACATTTGGACTGCCGGTGTTGCCATTTGAGAGTCTGTCATGGCTTGCACTAAAAAGCGAGTGCTGTGGTCGCAGATCTTCACCACGCATCACTCACCACCCAGCCGCCCTCAGTTCAAAATGCCACCGCACTTAACGGCTTTTGCATACATCGGGACTTGGCTTCACAGCATTTGAAGCAGTTACAGCTGATGATAGCTCGGCAGTGAAGGCAAAACCTCATCCTCAGTATCAAATCAAACACACAGAATAACTTCCAGCCTTTCAAAACAATAACCTCCCAACTAATAATGTTTTAGATTTATTACAGAATAATTCCAGCAGCTCCTGTGCTTTGCCTGTGTTATTGTCATTTTAAATTATTAAATTTAAATTGTTAGATTTTCAAGTGTCTGTGACACTCCTCCTAAGATGACATTAGGAACCTCAGCCAATTATTTAACACAAGAAATACTCAGTAACATTTTCCCTCATAAGAATGATTATCTTCAGTAATTGCATATGGTCTCCACCGTATTGTGTAATGTATAAAACATTGGTGATGGGTCATTGAATTTTACTATTAAACTCCTCAAGGTCTGATTTATTAGAAATTGTTTGTCACGTTTCGCTTTTGGAAAAGTCATTATTGCTAAGCAGACAATGATCTCTCACTGCTGAGTGCTGGGAAAAATAAAGTGATTTGCGAAATCCATATTCTTCAACCATCACACTTATGCAAAACAGCTGCTGGAGCTGATAAAGGATCCAAAAAGGATAAATCGTGAGCAGTGCCAACACCACCATTCTTCAAGAAAGCATTAAGCCCAAGCAAGATGAACTGCGCAGAACAGAAACCGGCTATTTTACAACTGAACCTGAAGGTGAGCTCAACATATTTAACGTTTATTAAACCATAAGTTGTAGCAACAAACAGCAGTGGAAAGATAAAAATCCGTGATGCATACACTCGCATGAGTCATCTTTGGCTCTTATCCTGAAAAAATGTATCTGTGTTTGACTTAGAGCCCTCTGAGCAGTCCCACCGAGGTCAATGGAAGTACTGACAGTACTTACACACATTTGTAAGGCACTGCAAAACTGGGGCCCAAGAGGTTGCAAGTTTTATGGCTTTACATTCACTGCTCATAACATCATTTCATACCTGGAGAAAAGCAAAGCAATAAACCGGGACACACCTGACACACCACAGACTGCTCTGCCTGCCACTTCTGGCACGTGACGTGGAATCGTATTTTGGCATTTACAACAAGCTAACCGGTAATAACATACACTAAACAGATCGAAATGGATTGCTTTTGCACCGAGCACACCTTCCTACTCACACTGTGACTGCTGCTGCAACCACCCCACGAGGCCCCTCTCACCCGCCTTCAAATCTGGGAGCCGCACATGGCAGAGCCCTAAAGACGTTAACTCCGGGAAAGCTTGTGGAAATAGGCAGCGTGCTCTCGATGGGAGCTACTCCTGGTATGCCCAGGACAGGAGAGGCAGCAGGGAGGGTTCCACCGGCACCAGCCAGCGCTCCAGGGGGGAGTGGCTGCACCCTCGGCCCAAAAATCAATGTAAGGAGCAAATGGAGAGGAGATGGGAGAGGAGAGGAGATGGGAGAGGAAACGGAGAGGAGCTGGAGAGAACAGGCCGTGCTATTCTGCCTCCTGCGCCGTCGTGTCCCGGGGTAGCCCACGCAGGACACGGGATCACCCGCACACAGCCCCCAGCTTTCTCCCCCTCTACCCGCTCAAAACAACCCGGGACAAGACGCCACCAAACGGGAACCCTGTCC
>NW_010101187.1:0-2418 GCF_000699245.1 Pterocles gutturalis
AGGCGGCACCGGCACCTTCAACGCAGCCCTGTGGAGAGGTTGTCTCTGGTATTAACGTAGCACACGGGCTGCTTCTGGCCGCCTCTGCCCAGTTCCAGTGTATTTTGTCTGAAGGCATGAAATGGGAACATCAAAGGCCTGGACTGTCACAGGACTCATACCTCTGAGGAGTGATACACGTAGGATCGTGAGTTTGGAGGTAGCTACTGGCCCATTTCTAGAATAAGCGCACTGTGTGGGATTGGTGTTAGCGTGCCTACCGTCAGGAGAGGCTCTGCTGCCAGGCCCCGAAGTCACTGGGCCCTGGGCGTGCACTGGTGTGCACTCAGGGCAGGGCAGCTTTCCTGAGGATGGGGGAAAACACAGGTCACAAAGTCAAAATTGCTTTCAGTTATTAAGCACAGCACAATTAGAACTGATGATGAAACATTTAGTAATTTAGACTGGGATTGGATCTGTCCCATCATTTTGTCCATACTGGTATATTAACTTGTGGGTTTTTCAAACGATTTCAAACTTTTATTTCTGACTTTTTTCACAGGTGGTAATAGATAGGTTTCAGTGGAGCCTGTAAGTGGTGAAGCCTCTAAGGGAAGACCAGAAAGGGCTTGACTGCTCCTCTACGTTCTAACACTGACAAACACAGTACACACAAGATACGGAACACTACTGAAAAGGAGTATATGAGTGTGTAATGTGGCTTGCAAGGCAAAACTTTTCATCCTGGATGCAGAAAACCTGAAGCCCGTTGTTAGCTTTACCACTCATCTGTCATATGACATTAAGCGAATTCCCCTCAATACTTTCTTTCACCATCGTCAGCAATGGGATGATAGCATTGACCTTCGCAAGGTCTTCTGAGATCTATTGATGAAAACTGCTGGGTGAGTATATTATCATTATTTGTACTACTGCTTTTGAAACACAATAATAGACTGTACTTATTACCTACATATATCAACCTTGATACACACAGAGCTAAAATATATTTGTTTTCAGGTACAGAACTTTTATTTAAAAGTTATCTGATGTAGATAAATTATACAAATTTCCTTATCTCCATTATGTTAAAATTGGTAAATTGCATACATATTAAATGTAATTCATTGTTCTTTGCTGTCACTCTGTTTCTCAAAGTATAGACTCATCACTGTAACCAAAGATTATTTAGGTTCTATGCTTGATACTCATTAAAAATCTTCAGATGATAGGTTTGCATACCTTCAGTAGGAGTTATGTCCATGGGAAGAAGAAAACTGTCCATAGGCTTAAAAGTTAATAGTGTTAGTTTTTACAGATTTAATTTTTTTCATTATTTTTAATACATATGTGAAGTTTGAATAACTTCAGAGTAATTTAAAAATGTGCTTTAGGAGGCTTCACACAAACAGCCTGCTGCAAGGACTAGTGAATATTGGATTTGGTGGCCATTCAGGCTCTTCCTTTTATTTCCTGTGTCTACTTTTTGTTCTGCCTCCGACAGCTCGGTTATTTATGTCCATTTTAGACCGTGTCCTAGGGGATCTGTGTATAGCTCCCGTTGGTTGTCAAACACAAATAGTCTGATCCCAAGTAGGCAGTGATTCTGTATCCACTTTTAATAATCTTTAGCAAAGAGAGTGGTACTGGCTATCAGTGCAGAAACTCTATTGGAGAAAGCTAAAAAGCAAGCAGAAGCTTAGTTAAAAGCTTGTAGAATTGTCCTGAGTTAGTCTCAAAAACTAAAACAGTCCTGACCTTTGTTTAAAAAAACTTCTTCCATCTTTTAAGTGCTCGAATGCATGTCATACAGAATGCATAAAGCACACCTTAAATGGATTGAATCTTTCTCCCGAGAGCTCTCAAAAAGTAGTCTCAAAAAGAGACATCAGTGACTCAGGCAGAGTTTTCTAGAGATCAGTTCTTGCTCCAATCCTATTCAATATTTCTGTCGTCTTTACTAGTAAAAGATCTTTACTAGTAAAATCTGTACCCTAGTGGATGAGTGGTTAGTTCACGACTGATTAATTACAGAATCATCTGATGTGCCCAATTAAATAATCCCAGTCCAATAAAATGCATTTTTAATGTCAGAAAATGCAAGAAGACACATCTGGAAATAAAGATTGTAGGGATGGGGAATAGCTTGGGAAAAAAAAGTACTTCAGAACATAATTTATCCGTTACTATATATAAATGTTTCAACATGACCTCTCAGGGTACTATTCTGTGGTAAACTGGGCTAATGTAATCCTTTCATGGATAAAATACAGCGTATAGAGCAGAGACAGGGGAGCAATACTGCCTTTGTGCACAGCACCACGCAGCTTCTGGCATCCACAGTTAAGGAAAAACACTAGAAATCATTCAGAGGAGGAACATAAAAACAATGAAGAGTTAATGAAGGTCAAGTTGGACAAATCCATAGGGATCACGTGC
>NW_010101188.1:0-7539 GCF_000699245.1 Pterocles gutturalis
CATAAAGTAGCGAACACCGACCTCGCCCCCCGCTCTCTGAGGAACCCTTGGCTCTGGCGTGGACGCAGATCTGCGGCTGATCTACAAAACACGCGTTTGTTCCTCACAGGGGTGCCTGAAGGAATGTTTTTCAACTGACCACAAAATACTTTTAAAGAAAAAAAATCAGCATACTTTATAATTTGGTGATTCAATTTGCAAAACTGCCTAGCAACACTGTATATGATTAAAATCTTTTTTTAAGGTTTAATGGTTCCCCATGGTGGGTATTTAGGGTTAAGCTTTGCACCTCTGACATCAGTACCTACGTTCACACTAGCTTTTATAGGAACAAGATCTGATCTGCTGTATTTTCCTCATAGTTTGAGTTAAAAAAACCCTAGGACTGAGTGTTCAGCATCAGTAATTTGGCATTCCTCCCCTGATGTGCTGATTAACCAGTCCCAAGTTTTAAACCCAGAGTATAATGCACTGATCTCAAGTTTTTGTAAGACAGATGGCAGGAGCTGTTCACAGTGAAAAATAAACATCATGAAATCATTAAGTAATCACTAATACTTAAACAACATTCTTAAACATTAAATACTTCCAGTCTTGTAAGGACCAAATTCTCACTGCTTCCTCTAATGTTTCACTGTTCTCTGAAATGCTGATATTCTTGTTTTTCAGACTATTTGTACAACACAGGATAATATTGGAGATTTGCCAATGACCTAAACAGCCTAATGTAGGTAACCTAAACTTAGAAAAAATAAAAAAAGTTTAAAGGTTAAAACCCAAGGTTTATTTTTTTCTGGAAAATACTTTGGAGAGCAATGATTGGCCACAACACCCACTGCAGCTGAGAGTTGCTCCATAGCCTTGGGTTTTGTTTCAAAGAGAGTCAAAGGTGCTTCGTAACTGAAGTGAGAACGTCCAACTCCCACTGCTTGCGTCGCAGATGTATGTACATGAATATCACATAGGAACAGTTGTTAATGAAAATGATACTGTTGTCATTGAAATTGTCGTCATTAAAATGTGGAACTGAGCTCCCAGGGAAAATCCTGTGACTGTGCAAGCCAGTCCTGCACAGTCGTGTTACACTAGAGCAGGCTCTGGTTTGTTTCATGTAGAAACAGTTCTGGCGTTATTCATGGTCAGCACCAAGTGGGCTTATTCTAGTAAATAAATGACCTTTAACATTAATTTTGTTTAGAAATCACTTTTAAAAAATATCAATAAAAATATCCATTCTATATCTGATAAAGCTGATTTAGCCCAGGAAACTACATAATGAGAGTTCAGAGGGTGGTGAGCATATGCTCTTTTACAAGTATCCATAAGCTCTGTGGGATCTGTATTCTTCTAGAGACTGTGAGCACATCTGCTCCAAACCTTGGATTCCTACAACTGAGCATCTGTATCTTACCATCTTGTTCCCCATAGGAACCAGTGCTTGAGAAATACAGCTACCTATGTATAAATGTATGTGTTACACTGCTGATGTATATAAGTCTGAAAATGGGCTACATGAACTTCCAGCCCTGTGTCACCACTCCACAAGCATTAAGGTAACTTGTGCTGCTCTTCCACTCCCTCCATTTCAGTTTTGTGCTGCTCACAGTTAGCATTCATTTCCTCAAAGCAGATGGCTTAGGCTTTCTCTAAAGGGAAAATATCCACAAAAAGCACACACTCTTCAGCTTTACTCTCTGGTTTTCTTTTTCATGATATATTTTTTCTCTTTCTCTACCCTAGGACCTGAATTTCCTTTCCTACAGCTTCTCTGTCCAAATTTGTTCTTCATTCTCTTCTCCTAATGGACAGACTTTTGTGGCTCAAAATATACTGGCCAGCTGTTTATTTCAAAAGTGCTTAATCCCTGCTGCACCTGCTACAGCTTTTAGCATTAAAATTAATTTCTTAACAAGAGGTAAAACAATGTTTTCTTATGCTTGCAACATTTCTCTTTACATGAAAAACCAGAACTTAAAAGTTATCCCAGTCATGGGTAACAGTATCTGAAAGACGTTGCTTCAGTAAGCCCTTAAATATGGGCTAATAGGGTATAAATTATAATATACAAGCACATAATCTAGGGGATTTATTGTCAGGCTGAAAAGTAACAAGAGTCCAAGAATGTACATTTGGGAGATGAATAAGACATTCTCTGTTTGTCACTGGGATTGAGGTCAATAATATCCATTTTAAAGCAATTAACCCAGCAGACTAAGTGACGCGAAAATTATCATGCTGAAAGACTAATGGGCTATTAAATCCATCTCGCTTCACTACCGATGGGCATAGAGAATTAATCCTGGGATTAGGTGTATCGGATCTGTGGTAAACTGCTACTGCAATATTTGTATATGAAGGGTTTTCTGAAAATGCTAAGAAAGAACACAGCAAGTGTATCTGGCAGGAACGTTCAAGGATATGCTCTATTAAAGATTCAGCCGACTGAGCATAAATTAGCGTGTCTGTGCCTGGCCTTATTTAAGCAGTAAGTTTTTGTTAATGAATAGATACATTTTAGTATGAGATCAAACCAAGAGAAAGTCATACTGATGGTTATTTAAATCATTATTGATTGTTGACAGTTATTTAAATCTAGAAAATTTAACTGCAGGAAATGGTCAGACAAATATGATTGAATTACAAAATTGTGTTTATTTGAAATGCCATTTCCCTTTGACATTTCCCATCCACAGCTATGGCATTAACGTAGCAGAAAAAGTAAATGATGGATAGCCCTGCCTTTACCCAAACAGCTGTTCATAGGAAATAGACCTCACAGTAAAGCAAAAAGCACAGTCACATCAGCTTGGTTTGTTGTAATGCACAACGTAGAGGCCTCTATTTTTTTTAAAATGTCGTGTTTTTTTAGTGTGACATACACCTAATTCCTTTTGAGTAATGAAGGGTAGGGAGTGATTTTCAGCCACCACAGCAATGAAAGTCTGAGATTCAAAGCAGAAGTGCTGGCTCTGAGGATGACACGGAGGCGGTTGAAGGTATTGGGTGACAGACACAAAAACAAGAGCTAGAAGAATGGGAAGCATCAAAAAGACCAAAAAACATAGACAGAAAAAGCTGCTCTTGTTTAGACTCTTCCCTCAACAGTTTAAGAACTATCTACTACATCTTTCTTGATAGAACAGCTTTTAATTTCCAAGTGAGATGGACTGAAGCTGTCTAGAGACAGGTATCAGGCATTAATAGCAAGACACATACTCTTCTTGCTGCAAAGTAAACTAGAATTTGCCTATGAATCTGAACAAACCAGACGGGTTTTAAGAAGAGGACCATACAGGTGTAGAGTGCCTTTCCAAAGTTAACACAGCAGACCAACATCAGAGACAGTTAAAAAGCCTTAAGTATCTTTGCTCCTAGCTTGATGTTCTGCTCTTGGTGACAGTTGCTGAGAATGAAGGTTCCATTGTAAATTATAGCTAGATGAACTTCTTGCAGTCATTAATTTTTCTAAATTGTTTGAGTGGAAATTTTGCATTGAAATGAATTGAATTAGTCGTTTTCTAAAGTTAGTCTTTTTAAAAATATGGTTCCTTTTGTCTGAATTGAATCTATTACCTTGTAGCTCAGTTGAATCTACGTGAAGTTTTTCAATGGGAGGGACTGAGGTTTCCTGGATGGACTCCCATGTAGCACTAGCTATCCAGTACACCTGCCTCTCTTCAGGTTTTCAAGTTAACCAGACTGTTAACATCTCTCTCATGGAAATACTCTCCTTAGGCTTTCTTCACCTCCCAGTTTTGTTTTCTTCTCATAAAACAAAATAAAGTATATCCATTGACAAGATAAAAAATAAATTCTGATGTTGAATTTTAGCTGCTTAGAAAGTTGTTCAGAAGAGTCAGCAGCTTCTGTGTTACTTAAATTGTGGTTACAGTTGTTAACTAAACACTGTGCTCTCCCGGTTGGACTGGAACTACTGGGGGACCTTGTGAGCCTGCCTTGCCTAAGGTTACCCTGGTCTTACTGCCTTCAGATTCACAAGTTCCTTCGGGCACCACACTCAGTGAAGGACATTTATTTTTTTTTTCCATGGGGGATTTTTGAGTGCAGGACTGTCCCAGCTCACACCATAATCCACTCTAGTTCGTCAGGAGGTTTTCATACCCAGGCAGGACATTTCAGCAGATTGTCTTCTTCCAAAATTACAGGATTTTTTCATTTTTTAACTTTAGTGAGAAATTTGGCTAGCTGAGGAGGCATTATTCTCTTCCTGCTTTCTAGCTTGGCCAGTGAAGCTGACGGTTATCAATATTTCAACCTTGCCCCTTTATTTGACACAGGTCTTGAATTTCCATCATGCCTTACGTGTACAAGATCGTATTCCTGTTTGTAGTCACAGACCAGGCAGTGGAAAGAACATGTCTATATACAGTTGCAGTGAAGGCAAAACATCCATCAGAGGAATATCTTGTACATGAGGTGAATGTGTTTGATTTGTAAGTCCACCTTTACGGTACCTTTATTTTTAGGGTACATGCCAATGTTTCTGTTGCTGATTTTGATTTTTATTGGTTTATCATCATTCTATAAGATCCTGCAGTTGGATGGTTTTATAACTGTACCACAAATCACAGGAATTTTTATAGACTGGTTGTTTCATTAATCCTGTCAGAGGAACATGCCAGAGGAGAGCGGAACCCTTGAAACTGAGAAGGGACTATCTTCATATTCAGTCCTACAAAGAGCAACAGGAAAATAATGATAAACCGTATCATGTTTTACAGTTGCTGGAACTGCCCTGGGGAATGTTCCCAATACACAAGGCAGCCAAGAGCCTATAGGTAGAAGAGAGAGGCTGTGGAAGTGATATGAATAAAGCAAGAAGGAAGCAAACAGGGGACCTTAGGAGACAAAGAGCTGAAAGACAGACCTTGATGGTGGAAAGCCAGTTTAACTCTGTCTGACCTTTGCTTCTAAATTAGAAGAGGGAGACACAGAATACAAATGGATATCTAAACCACCACCAATTTCTGCAGTATTTGACTGCACAAAGTAGTAAACTGGGAAATGCTCTCCCCGCTCTCTGAACAGGAACAACTTAATTTTTACATTAACGTTTATATAAAATAACTTATTTCTTAACCTGTGAATGAGATTTGTATTTAGAGCCCAGTGTATCTGCAAGTTCGATTCTTCCTTTTTCACTTGCTGACAAGCATTTCCTGCCTGTTTTCTGCAAACTCCCGTGAGAATGAGGAGAGGCCTTTGTTCCTCTCCACTAATGAAGCTAAATTATTGATTAGTCAGTCTAATTTGTGGAAACTACTATCAGTTAGTGCTGTCTTAGAACTGCCTTAGATTTGGCAAAAAGAATGACAGGTAATTTGACAGAGATCTTCAGTGAGGGAAACATAGTAATAAAATAGACAAGAGAAGTCATATTCTCAACCAGTGTTCTTTTATTTGCCCACGCTTTACAAAACTCACATATTCTCCATCAGACTTCCCTAAAATTTTAATTCTTTCAATAAATATCACTTGAAGGCTGATTTGGGGAACACTATAGTAGAACCAGCCGTTCTGAGCAGGCACCCTTCAGCGCTTGTGGTGACCCTGCAGCAGCGTTCACAACTGGAGTCTACACACAGAACATGGGTCCAAAACCTTCCCATTCTCTAAGTCAGCCTGAACATGTAAAGAATGAAAAGAGTCAAAAAGAAAGGAAAATGGGCTGAGTCTCAAATGCCAAGACAAACCACAAAATACCTGTCCTGCACTCCATGATCTGAAACGCTGAGGTGGTAAATCAGTGACTCCAATGGAGCAGTGTCTGACACTTGCCTGATAAACCAAGAGTTTTGTGCGCTGCGGTGAATGAGTCAATGAACACAACAAGTATCAGCATAACTAAAAATCATGGACCCATTTGGTTTTGAAGTGGGCTGAAAAAGAGCAGTATCTTAGTGTAAAGAAATGGAGACGGACATAATAAAATAGGGAAATTAGGGAAACAGAGCTTTCAGGTGTCAGACATTCAAACAGAATAAAGAAAATTAAGTATGTAATGTGAATATGGGAAAATGAAGTCTTGCAGTCACTCTCTTTCTGAAAGAAAATATTTTAGAAGTGGACAACAGAAGCAAACCTGATCCTTCAAATTTAGTGTAATGTTTCTCATTAATTTTAAAATCTGATACACTGTCACCAAGATTTTTCCCATGAATCCCTGAGAATTTGCCTTGTCCAGTCTGCAGTTCCATTATTCAAGTAGGAGAACAGAGAAGGACTTTATGACTGGCAGTATAAAAGTAACAGCACTAACAAGATGCACAGCAAACAAAAAATCCCCTGGAGAAGGTGGCACAGGCTAGTGCGGTTGCAGTGAATAGACAGGGATAATCCCTGGGAGCTGCAAATACCCTCTTAAGGGAGGTTTTCTCTAGGAGAAGCCTAATCTCAAGCCATACATGGGAAAATTACTGCTAAAACCATAAATATTTTAGCACTTTTTCTCCATGACATTTAGTTTGAAAGTAAAAGGACAAACCCTCAAATTGTTGTCTAGAGTGACTAATTGAACAAGAAAGTAAATCCCCTGACATGAGGGCCTCTTATACGTTCTGCTGTACAGCATGACCACCTTAATTGCTTGCCTTGAACTGGCTGTTTTCAACACTGCCAGTCACAGCTGGAGATACAAACAGCTTAAAAAATTGAAGACTTCTTTCAAGAATGCATTCTCTGGTTCAGTGGCAATGATGGGCATGTCTCTTTGAAAAAATGTGTGTGAATTTCAACTGAGAATGCAGATTTTGAAAGTATTTGCCAATTAGAAAAACTCTTTCTTAACCAACTGGAGAAAGAGAAATGCTCATCAGCATGTGACTCAACCAAAATGACCTGACATGAAAGAGAAGCTTCTTTCATTACAGTAGGGGAATATTTAACATTTGCTGCTTACATGCTTAAATAAATGAAATTAAAAAAAAACCCCAACAGTAAACACAACAAAAACCCAGAAACAAATTAACAATGAAGGCATGGTGGGCATAGCGTTAGTGATATTCTACATACTGTGTTTTGGGAACTGGAAAATAGTAAGTGTTCACATTACTGCGGCCTGATTAGAACAATGGCTCTCTTTCTTTGGTTTGGTTTTTCAGTCTGGTTTGTGGACAAGGGAGTTAATGGAAGAGAATGAATAAATACTCTGAAACAGTACAGTGGATGAAAAGTTTGGGATTGTGTCCACTCACAGGAACTTAGGAAATACAGCCCCTGATCCACAAGACATTTTTAAACAAATGAAAAAAACTAAAACAAGTTCCTCCAGAATACCACGGATGAGGAAAATAGGCAGGGAAAAGGAACCTGACCATTAATAAATCATAAATATGGAAGCAAAAGTATTACAGAAGCTGTATTTCTTACAATTTAGAACTTCTAATCAAGTCTCTTTTAATTGTTAGAATTTGTGACTGCATACTGTTAGTATAATTTCCTCAGAGCTCTTTTAAGTTTACCCTGACTTTCCTACATTATTGTCCTGGGGTAAGCTCAGACAGAGTTAACTTTCTTCAT
>NW_010101189.1:0-2108 GCF_000699245.1 Pterocles gutturalis
ATGGGGCTGCGGTGACTTGGAGAGATGAGTGCATCTTTAGACTTGGCTCTCTGAAGTGTGCCCAGTCGTGCTCGAAGGCAGCAGCCGTATGTGAGCCCTCAAGCCATGTCAGTGGGGCGCTGTTGCATCACCAAGCAATCACAATTAGCTTTGATTACAGGTCTCCACTGGCGACCGAGCTTTGGAAAAAAAAGCAAGGAGGTAAAAGACCCGAAAAGGCAGAAAAGAGGCTCTTGCAGTCCAGGTGAATTTTTCCAAGCTGATTGCCACCACTCAAGGCTCCCAAGGTCCTTTTTATGGAAGAGAAAAAGCACCAGACAGAGATGGAGAGAACAGAAAGACTCTTCTTCTCTCTTTTAAAATAACCTAGTTAGCATTCAAAATTTGGGACAAGTACACATGTGCTCTGTGCTCTGCAAGTGTCTCCAGCTGAATGGGGGCCATCACAGTTTAACATTTCTTTGCTTCCCTGATGTGAAACATGTGTGACACTGCTCTGACAGCACCTGACCAATTCCACCATCACTGAAGAGATTCAGAGATTTCTGTAACACACTGCAGTGCGTTCAGGGGCTGGGTAACAAAGTTGAAGTGAATAAATGCACTGCTGAAATCGTTCTACCTGCTGCAGTGATCAGTGATTCCTGATGTTCCGCACATTGCACATCGGACTGCCCAGTAGCTCTAAGCCTCCATGACAGCTAGGCTCTGGACAGGTAGAATGGAGGACATTGCATTTGTGCAGTTGTCCTAACAACCAAATTTGTAATACCTCAAAGAATGAAATCAAGTTTGTGTGGCATGACCTATTTTACGTAACACCATCTTGGTAGGCATTAATTACATTCTCATCTGTTAATTCTTTATTATTCAACTCCTGTATCAACTTTCTGTTATTTTATCTGATCTATCAGGGATAGGTGTCAGGACAGCTGGTTGAGGGTTACCTGGGTCAGCATTCTCTCTTTGAATATTGGCATAATATTAGCACTTCTCTAATGTTCTGAAATTTCCTCAGTATTCCAAGACTTGTTGAAATTAGTATTAGCTAGCTAATTATGTTGATTTTAAAATATTTAGTCCTTATACAATTTATTTAATAACTCTTGTTGCAAATGTGTATGCTTGTCATTCATCCGCTACATTTTCAAATGCCCATGTACTTACTGTAGACTTTTCACTTACTCTGCATCAACAGCTTGTCTTCATCTAGTAATTTCCCTTGACATTACTGTTGGCTTCTGTCCTGACAGAAGTTTATTTCCTAGTCTCCAGCTTCCGGTGCAAGTTTTCTATATTTTCTCACTTCTAATAGTGATTGTTGTTTGTTTTCCTTTTTTTTCCCCTTGCTATAGTTTTTATTGTTGCAGTCTCTTTTTCATCTTCACTATGATAGACTTTCAAGCATCGTTATAATTTTTTTCTGTTATTGATGTTTGCAGACATTTCCCTAAATCCTCTTAAAGCAAATTCTTAATCCTTTTTTTACCCTAATCTGAATTCCCCTCCTCCCTCCCCCCGCCCCATTACACCCATTTTTCTCAAATGAGAGAAATTAGCACTTTGAAGCAACAAAGGATATATGCCTTCATACTCAGATCTGTCCTCTGCCTATATTCTTCCAGGATATGTTGAGCACACTTTAACCCTGGATGTTGGGGGTCAGGACCAGTGTATACAAATACAGCTCCAATTGCCTAAAGCTGTGCTTGGAAATCACTGTGAAATCTTTAGAGAAGGAATCGGCTGTACCTACTTCAGCTGTGCACGTAAGCATCACATGCAATATTCTTGCTTGAGGAATGATATTTTTTATTCTTATTTTGGGCACTTTCTGTCCTTCCCAGGATTTATTTTAATGGACTGTTACGAGACCCATACATATATATGTAGCATAAATGTGTATATATGTGTATATATACACACACACACATCTACATATAGGTGTATGTATGTGTATACTTATATAGCCTGTATGCTTAACTTCCAACCCAAACCATTCTGTGATTCTACAAAAGATGACTTACATTGAATATAGCCCTAAAGCCATCAAAGGAAGAACCTGAAACAATGCCAACAGACACAACACTTGGAGCCTTAAAGTTTTG
>NW_010101190.1:0-977 GCF_000699245.1 Pterocles gutturalis
CACGCACCGTGCAAGGACACGCACTCTGCGTGCATGCTTGTTACATGTGTACACGCGGTTCAAGGACATGCATTCATTGCATGCACACACGTGCTGTGCAAGGACACGCACTCTGCGTGCACACTTCTTGCATGTACACACGTGCTGTGCAAGGACACGGACTCTGGATGCACGCTTATTGCATGTGCACGCTCACTGTGCATGCACATATTGCATGCGTGTGCGCACGGTGCATGCACACGCACTGTGCAAGGACATGCACACGTTGCACGTGGGCACGTGGTGCATGCACACGCACTGCAAGGACACGCACACAGTGCTTGCACGCTCGTTGCATGTGCACACACGTGGTGCGTGCACACATGCTGTGCAAGGACAGACACACTGTGCACGCACGCTTATTGCATGTGCACACGTGCTGTGCAACCACACGCACTGCAAGGACACGCACACGTTGCATGTGCACACGAGGCGCGTGCATGTGCACTGCAAGGACACACACACGCTGCACATGGACACGTGGTGCACGCACACGCGCTGCAAGGACACACGCACTCTGCATGCACGCCTGTTTCACGTGCACACACGCTGTGCATGCACATATTGGATGTGTGTGCACACACGGTGCACGCAAGGACATGCACACATTGCACTTGCACACGAGGTGCATGCACATGCACTGCAAGGACACACACTCTGCATGCATGCTTGTTGCATGTGCAAACGCACTGCAAGGACACGCACACGTTGCACGTGCACACGCTGTGCAAGGGCACACACTCTGCATGCATGCTTGTTGCACGTGCACACGCACTGTGCACGCACACGCACTGCAAGCACACGCTCACATTGCTTGTGCACACTCACCGTGCAACGTCACGCACAAACCGTGCGTGCACAGGCCTTTTGCACGAGAGCACCCCCCTCCTGCTCCCGTCACACCCTTTGCACGAGTGCACAACCCCCCCTCGCACCCC
>NW_010101191.1:0-232 GCF_000699245.1 Pterocles gutturalis
TCAGTATCCTGGGTAGCCAGGTCTCCTGCATCCTTCCAGAGGGGGGCCCACATTTTCCCTAGTCCTCCTTTTATCACTGACATACCCATCGAAGTTCTTGTTACCCCTAACATCCTTGACCAGATCTAATTCTATCAGGGCTTTAGCTTTCCTAATGTAGTCTCTGGCTTCCCAGACGGTTTCTCTGTATTCCTCCCAGGCTAAATGTCCTTGCTTCCACCCTCTGTAAGCT
>NW_010101191.1:598-2058 GCF_000699245.1 Pterocles gutturalis
ATCCCATCCCATCCCATCCCATCCCATCCCATCCCATCCCATCCCATCCCATCCCATCCCATCCCATCCCATCCCATCCCATCCCATCCCATCCCATCCCATCCCATCCCATCCCATCCCATCCCATCCCATCCCATCCCATCCCATCCCATCCCATCCCTCTTAGTACTGCTGTAAAATGCAATCCCAAGGAGACAACCCAACAAAACCTCTCTTATGGGTCAAAGGAAGATCTTATTGGCTTTCCCTTCTCTCCCCTAGACAAGATGAGACTTCTGTACTCAGAGGGTCAAAATACCCATCTTCTCTGCTGAGATGGAATTGTGCACTTCGCAAGAGACGCGAGTAACTCCCTGCTTGACTGTGCACCGCTAGTGCGGCACATGCAGACACACAATGGCTGTCCGGACAGCCCAGACATCTCAGACAGACATCCAGAACCAAGAGAAGAAAAAGACCCATGCTTGCACTACACTGTGCCACAGTACTCACAACTCCCTGGCTTTTCTGACTCTTGCTGTCTTGACCCTGGCTAGCAGCAAAACACCACAACAACTGCTTGCTCACCTTCCCTGCTCCTGGGGATAGGGGAGAGGAATTAAAGGGGTACACTTGTCAATTGAGATAGGAACAATTTAATAACTAAACTACAACAATACTGAAAAGAACAATAATAATAATAATAATGATAATAGCAATGAACATGCAAATGAGTGTTATACAGTGAAACTGCTCACCACCCGAATGCAAAGGCTGAGCCTGTTCCTGGCTAACGATCCTGGAGCAGGGAGTGTCCCAAAACTGCAATCCCAGAAAGGAGATAAGAGACAGAGAGTCCGACAGACACAGAGATGTCCAAGAGAGCAAGGTGACCTCAGGAACAGAGAGAACTTCCAGACAGACATATCGGGCATGCTGTGCATTATATGAAATAGACTATTGGCCGATTTGGGTCTCAGTCCTAAACCTAAGGTCAAATCCTGGGCTAGTAACTGGGGCTGCAATCCCTCCCTGCTTCTCCTGACCGTGCAGACACGGGCACAGCAGAGAAGCTGAAAAATACTTGACTGCCCTGGCAGCAACTATAAATATCTGTGTGTGAGCAGCCTTCCACTCAGCACAAACCCAAGCACAGCTTCTTACCAACTAAAATGAGAAAAGTTAGATCTGTCCAAGGATCCCTTCCTATGGCGAGGTATGAAGCCTCTGGCTGTGCTGACACCATTCTAGTTAAAGGACAGACTATTGAACTGTTCTGCAGAGAGTGGCCCTGAGTTTTCTGGTGCCATGTCCTCTGCAGTGACAGGGCCACAGGGGAAATCTTGTTCATGGTCGGTGGCCCCAACCATGGCACAGTGCTGTGGGGGCAGGCTGGGGAGGATAGGCTTCAGGAACTTGAACTCGCTGTTGCCCGAGCCCGTCGTGAGGCTGATCTCGTAGCAATAGTTGTGGGGCAGGGT
>NW_010101191.1:2083-2518 GCF_000699245.1 Pterocles gutturalis
CAGGTTTTTGGGGCCATAAAGCACGACCCCGCTTTTCAGCGCCTTCCTCCTGCACACCTTGCGAGTGACGAAGGCTGCTGTGGACACGAGGAAGAGGAGTGAGACACACACCAAGGAAATGATTAAATAGGTTGTCAGGGAGTCGTCTTCATCCTCCGTGGACAGGCTGCTGCGCAGGTCTGAGAAGTCATTGAGCAGGAGTGCGCTCAGTGCTGCAGTGGCTGACAGCGGTGGTCGCCCGTTGTCTCGCACCAGGACCACAAGCTTCTGCTTCATGGCGTCTCTCTCTGTCACTGGCCTCCGCAGATGCACCTCTCCACTTTGGGCACCCACTGTAAATAGCCCGGGGTCGGTGGCCCTCAGCAGGTGGTACGAGAGCCACGAGTTCTGACCTGAGTCAGCATCGACGGCCACCACTTTGGTGACAAGGTAGCC
>NW_010101192.1:0-9551 GCF_000699245.1 Pterocles gutturalis
TTTGGGCTGAGGTGGGTGAGGGACAGGGGGGACACGACTGAGGAGAGAGGGGGCTGAGGGGACATGGCTGAGGGAAAGCAAAGGGGACTGAGGGGACATGGCTGAGGGGAAGCAGAGGGGACTGAAGGGAAGGAGAGAGGGGTCTGAGGGGACATAGCTGAGGGGACGTGGCTGAGGGAACTTGGCTGAGGGGAAGCGGAGGGGTCTGAGGGGACGTGGCTAGCGGGGAAGCAGAGGGAACTGAGGGGACGTGGCTAGGGGGGAAGGCAGCTGAGGGGAAGCAGTGAGGGGAGATGGTGACTGGGAGGAAGTGGTGAGGGGAGATGGCGGCAAGGACACTTGGAGGTGACAGGGAAGGGCCCAAGGGGGTATGGCAAGGGGACATGGGGCTGAGGGCTGTCAGGCACTGAGGGGGCCTGAGCGCGGCTGGGGAGGCCCTGGGTGCTGGCAGGGGGGGAGGGTGTCTGTGCAGCAGTGCTTTGGAGCTGGGGCAGTCTCTGGGGGTGGTAAGAGCGGGTCCCCTCCCCAGGCAGGGGGGAGCAGCCCCGGCATTAGCGTGCGTACGTACATCACTGACGCACAGTGACACACAAGCAGCACATTTCGGTTCCTGGCAGCAAGGCTTTGTCATCTCACCTCTGGGGACCAAGGTGGTTGTTCCCAGAGGGAGAGTTGGCCCTTCTGGTCCAGAAATGCAACCCTCTTTGTGTGCAGGAGGACAGGAGGACAGGAGAACACGATATAGGGATGAAATGTAGATAGCGGGACAGTACGTGATGAGAGAACAGGCTTTTTAACAGCAGGTGTAGTTGTGCACATGGCTGAAACTCACTAAGGTGCAAACAAGAGAAAGGTGAGCCCATCCAGTATTGGTACAGTGACAGCAAGCACGCAGGAGGAATAGTCAGCCTCATTCTTCGTGGTTTAAACCATTACAGCCTATTTTGTGCGTTAATTCATGAGCAAGGGCGATCATCCCCTGTCTGTTGACAGCAAGGTTCCTGCCTGTGCCCGAGGGTTGCGTGTGTCACTCATCTGACCGGAGGGAGCTACAGAGCTACTAAATCTCAGGAGAGTATGTGACATGTTGGCCTGCTAGATAAGAAAATCAAAGTGTGGTGACTAAATTAAAACAAAAATAGGTGTGTCTCTTATGTCTGCTCACTTGAGGGAGGGAACACCCTTTGCATCAGGCTGTGGAAGGGGGCACACCCCAGCCAGGTAGAGTTAAGGTTGCAGCTTCTGCCCGTCCCCCTCCTGCCAAACTTTAGAGTGTGGGTACGTTTCCAGGGCCACAGCTTGTAAGGGGAAGAGGGGGGAAATCCCGTGTCATGGTGAAAGGCATATATATATATAACAACTGATCGCACCATGGGCTATTTTTAAGCTGCAAGATAAAACAGCATCCTAATGGCTTTCTTTGGGAGGATCGGGCGACGGTTTGAATTTCAGGGCTGTCCCAGCCTACCCTGAGCTTCACATCACCATAGGCTTAAAGATCCCTCTCTCTCCTTACTAAATCCACCTCTCTCCTCTGGAGCCTTTCTGCTAGGTGCTCTCCAAGACAGCGTAGACCCTGGTTCTAGTGCAGGACAATAATTCCTGTGCCTGTGGAGCAGACATTGTAATACAGCAAAAAGTAGTGGGTTACATCGGCGCTGTGTTAAGGAGTATGTCTGACCTGCTTTTGGCTTCAAAAAGAACTTCTGGTTGTTCACCAAGCTCTGTATTTATTCTCCAAAATAAAAACTACAGAGTGCAAAGCCTTTAACACACAGTGGTCACACAGGAGCAAACTATTGGTGTTTTAAGGAGGCAGAAGTGTCCAGGCTTCGCTCTGTCAAGCAGCAGCTTTGATAACTCGCCCTAGTCCCGGCCAGGCACACCTAACTACCGTAAATCGGAGCAGGTAGCTGCCCTTTAATGCCATAGGTGTGTCCATTATAAACTATACTTTGGCAGCAAGCAGCTGTCCACCATAATCCAAACATCCATACTTCATTGCACAAGGGCCTTCCTACTTTACAAAACTTGAATTTGTAAACCCTGGGAGGTGGGCCACCATCAGCCCAAAAGCTGTGGGTTTTTTCCTTCCACTGCAATGAAGTAAATGTGTTTCTGCAGCGTGTATCACCCCAGGCCGGGCAGCTGTCTGCCATCACTGTTCTTCCATGCACGGTGCTAGCTGAGAACAGATTATTCTGATTGTCTCATCCCCATCTACAGCTTCTTCTTTGTACTCTTTGGCGCACTCCTTGCAAATCTTCAGCTGTTACGGTTTTTTCCCCTCTTACGCGTAGCTTCTCAGTACACTGAGAACTGGCCTTCCTGATTTTCTTAGATCCTGTCTTGCTTCAGCTGAAGCCAGGTGAATTTTTATCATTGGCATTGGAAGGAGCAGGATGGAAGAGAGTGTTTCATAGCTCAGCTTACATTTGCAGAACAGAATAACCTGTTCCTGACTAGAAGGAAGGAAAGACAATATATAATACAGGCTACACCTCTATCCCCCGGCAGGTGAACTCCTGTAACTCTTCAGAAATCATCAACGTAAAGGCAGGATGAAATCCCAGCTGGGCTTGTTTCTAGGTGAACAATGGACTGACATGTTCTCGTAGCTCTTACTGTGCTTACAGGCCTTGCTTGTCCAGAAAAACTGATGGCTACTTTATTATTATACCTGAGCTTAGCGTGGCTTTTGTGCAGCACTGTTTAGTATGAAACTTCCTTCTTTTAGTTTAAAATCTGAAGCCAGCTCTTTGCTTTACGGGAGCAACTTAAGGACAGACTCCATTTGTTGCCTCCCTGCATACTTCCCCTATGCAAAAATTCAGAGCATCTCATTTATCTTTGTTTATCCCTCAAAAGAGCATAACCTACTTCTCCACTTGCCTTTCCAGCTGCCTTTCCAGACTCCCTGAGTCCTCTCAGCTACAGTTGGCCTGAAAGAGAGGGCAGCGTGCACCGCTCTCCTCGATCAAAAGGTAGGCAAAATCTATGAGACGCTACAGGTGTGTCTGTTCTTGTAATAGCGAGCGGGAATACTCTTTTTTTTTGAGGGGGAGGTGGAGGGAGAGGAGGTTAGTAGGCAATGGCTCTGCCCTTTCATCAAGCCAGACAGTGAAAGTGGACGGGGGAAAGGGAAGGAGACCAGCTCATCTCCCTGCAGAGTCACTCCTGGCCAGGCCCATTAGTCCAGCAGGGCAGGTAAAGCCGGCCAGCACTTGGGCTGCTCTAAGCGTAGACCTGACTCCCATGTGAGTCACTTGTGAGCACTGAGGGAGCTGGAGAGCGAGGGCTCAGTGCTGGCAAATAACTCATTCATCGCCACTTTGATGGGAGCCAGCACAAATTAAGGACGCGCGGTAATGTGGCGGGGTTTGTCTCTGCTGATTGCAGGGCATTGACAGCAAAAGTCTTGGGGAGAAACAGTAATGAACCATGCAGCTTTCCTGCCCATTTATCAAGAGTTTGTCGTTCTCTCTCCAAAGCACATGACATGATAGCCGAAGGTGAGTGCTCAACATGAGAAGGGCTCATGAGGCAGGGCTGCGGGGGAAGCTGCTTGAAGAGCTGCTTGTTGCTGAGGGGTTCGCTGTCATTCCTCTGATCTCTCACTCATTTCAGACATGCAGCAGAGCCTTTGGAGGGGTCATTTCCGAAAATGAGTGCTCGTCAGTAGCAGTAAGTGATGAACCTGAACCCTCTGTAGAGAAAAAAAAAAAATTGAACCAGATCTATAAAATGTTTGAGGGGAGCAGAGAATTGCCTCAATTCACCACTTACATCAGCATGCAAGACACTCTCATTTCAGGAAACTTAGGTCTCTGTATACTTTTGAAAGTGAAGGCATATAACCATCTCAGAGAATTTGAATACTCTTACAAAACTAGCCTGCAACTTTCACTCCCATGCCGCAGTCTTCATTTCACGTCCACTCCCCTGCCATGAATTAGGCATGCAAGGAGAAGCTAACTAGTCAGAACGAGGCAGGACGCTGCTCCGGCAACAACAAAAGCATCGTGGGTCACTGGGAGATATTTGCCAGCCAGACAGGGCTGTTATGCTCATCAAAGCTGACTCCAGCACAATGGAAGGCATGGAATTTTGGCCAGGGATCCCTGCCATCCCAGAGACCTGTCAAGTCTCTCTGAGTGGTCATGGGATTTGCCTTGCAGCTGGCACATCCCGTGATCTGCTGATCTGCTGATCTGTCCTGGTATCCGGGGTGGCAGAGGAGGAGGAGGGTGGCTGTGGTGCTGCACTGAGGCTGGGGGACTGAGGACCAGTGCTGAGGGCTCTGCAGTCCTGGGAGCACCGGCACAAAGCACAGCTCTGGCTCCTATCCTGTATCCCAGGATACAGGGATGACCCAGGGACACTTCCCACACGCAGCACGCAAGACAGGGAGACCCTGCAGAGGCTTGTCATGATGTAGTAGCTGATATTTGCATCATTCTTTATCTAAGCAGAGCCTTGTCCTGGGAAGTGCAGGGCAGCCCAGCCTTTTAGAGGGCTTAATCCTGCTCCTCTGCACCAGAGAGGGCTTTTAGCATCAGGCCGGTGGAGCTGATCGCTTCTCTAGCCTGGACCTTCACAAACCAAGCCCAATTATTCTGAGGCGGAAAAATTGAGTCTGTGCTGTAATGACAGAATGAGATGTCCTCAGGAGCTTGCGTGTAGCCTTGAGTTACCTTTTATAAATAGGTTAGCAGCTCGAGGGCCTGCGTTTGTTTAAAGGGAAAAGACATATAGTACGTGCCCTATATGATATGCTCTGTCCGAAGCAATTCTGCCGTTCTGCTGATTTATATCTGCAGATTAAAGGATTTGCCTTTCAATCAAATTATTCTCCTCCAACTACCAAGTGGGGGGATTTTGATCACGTTCTCCACCCTGTGCAGCTATCCCTGGTGAAGCCACAGACCTTTTTCTCCTTTGCTGTGCAAAACACGCAGCTCACAGATTACTGCTGATCATTTTGATGGTGGTTTGCTATTTCTGTCCTGCTTCTCGTGGACAGGACACTCGCGGGACAAGAGCAGGTGAGAGGTTTTTGGGCCCCAAGGATCTTCCAGCCCAAACTAGACGGAGCATGTAACCAGGACTGACAAAAGCTGTGTGATGGGACGTAAGACGACTGTTCTGGGGAAATGCAATCTGCAAAGAGCCCAGCTCCATTAGGCTCCTCAGGTCTGCAGGATTTTTTGTGCAAGTCATATCCCTCACCAACAGGGAAAGTGTCTCAGGTCAGGGACTAGTTTGTTTTAATTTTACCATTCTCTTCCTTCCTCAGATGATCGGGTACAAGATAAGGAGCAGAGAGCAGCAGAGGGGAAAGGTTTGATCACTCACCGCAGGCTGGAAGGAGCAGACCTGAGGGCGACGAGACAAAGGACGCGGGTATCTGGAGGGTTGCCATGGCTCTGTTATGAGACGTGCTGTCATTGCTTGGACAAAACGAGGGAATCGTGAAAGGCAACCAGACCTCACACCTTTTCAGTGCGGTACCTCGTCTCTGATGGTGCTAGGCGTGCTGTAGCAGGCACAGGCAGTTTGCCAGGCCAAAACGGGGGCGACCTCCCCATGTCGAATCTCATCCTGCGCTGAGTGCTGGGCTGGCTGGAGCTCTGGGACAGGAGGTTCAATACCATTTCCATACCACTCATTATGACTACTGCAGGCATTCCTGGGACCCAACGGTCCACTCCCTTTCTGAGGCCTAATAAGCCCATGGCAACACTTTCTTGTGGCAACAAGTTGCTCAGCATAATGGTACATGTGCAAATTAATGGTTTGGAATGTGCTGCTTTCCAATTCCTTTGGGTTTGTGTTACAACAATAAAGAAATGGAAGGTTCCTGCTGTACTTCCTCCTGGCCATTTTGTGTTTTCTTTTGCTCCATCACATAATTTCTCTTTCCTTTTTTCAGAGGTGGTCAATCTCTCAGAGTCTCATCACATGCTCTTCTCTCTTCCATGGCTGCCCTCCCTGCTTTTGGTGAACTCTCTTGAATTCTCCAACTTCCTTGCTCTGGTGGGATCAAACTGTACTATGGATATTGCTTTTGGAAAGATGCACGTTTCCCCCACCACTCATCTGTGTTCCAACAGTTTCATTATACTTTATCTTATTTCTCTTAAATCTCTAGCATCTAGTTGTTCCTCTTGCTCATACGCTAGGCAGGAGTCAGGACAGCGCTACGTACGGTAACGCCCCAGTTCCCTTTCTGAAATGACACAGTCACTTTAGAAACCTGACTCCTATTAAATTGCCCTTGGCTCATCAGAATGGCTGAGAGCACTCTGGCTCCCTGAAGAATTCCCGGGGCATTTTCTGTTGTTTGTTTTCAGTTTGTGCACCTAGTCCATTTGCATGAACCCTAGGAAGGACCTGTGGGGTGGAAAGACCATACGCGTGATGCTCCTCCGCAGCCGCGCAGCCACTGCTGGTCCCATTCTGCGCAGTCATCAGTTCAGACATGCAAATAAAGGGTGTGGAGCTTTCCTTTACATGCTTTAGCTTTTAATATGAGCTGCACATGAAAATTGCATGAAAAAACATCTTTTCAGGCTAGAAGCGAGCCCTGCGTGTGGATTAAAGGCAGTGTCACTTTAGCAGCAAGGACAGAGCTCAGCCCTTCTTGATCAAAAGCTTCTTTCCCCTGTAACTTGAGCCAGGGGAGGCAGCAGCTCTGACAAACACAAATTATTCAGATACAGTACACCAGGAGAGCTTCGTATGCGTAACACTCGTCCCACTGCAGTGTCACCTCATGAGACGTCTTTTGACAAGCCAGAGATGGTCCACTGTCCCTGCGAGCCCCTCAGCACTGGCCGGTCGTGCTGGGCTGAACTGGGGGCCCAGCACCTCAGCAGGCAGCACCATCATTTGCCTTTTCCAGCTAGCGAAGCCCGCCCAGCTTTGCAGCCGTGGAGCGCCTGGCTGTGGAAGATGGACCTTCCAGAACATCCAAATGTCTTACCTCACCGAGACGAGTTTTTCAGGCTTGGAGGATTTCTGGATTTTTTTCAGGATTGCGGAGGTTTTCTGAATCTGCTCCCAAGCCTTGGCTGCAAAAACAGAGTGGAGAATACAAACCAGAGAAAATCAGCTAACCCCTGAGGCTGGGCTTAGAGACGAGGTCTCTGAGGAATTATCTCACATCCAAAGCTGCAGTAGGAAAAAAAGGAAGGTACTGGCTGGGATGAGGGCGTAGCTGCTAGGAACTGGCCCAAAGGAGAAAAGGGAAAGTGCATCGCTGTGCTGCGGGACACGGCTGCAGCAGAGAGCTACTCGAATTAAATATAAACAGAGGGTGGATGGCATTAGAATTAAAAGTTGCCTGAAAATGCCGAAGGATGAAACTCAATCTGTCATACAAAAATTTAATTACAATGTTGTTAAACCCCAGATTTCTGGAAGAGACAAAGTAAACACGGCTTCTAGAAGGCTATTTCTTCCCGTGGGACTCCATAACAGACCTGGAGACCTGATTGTGAAATTTCATCATAGCCAGCAGGAAAAACAACAAAAAAACCAACCCAGACAATAGCCAAAGCTTGTGCTCAAAGGCCACAAACTGCAATATTTTTTCTATGTATCTCTCTGCTCTCGCTTTAAAAAGAAATGAGAGCTGGGGGAAATGACAACAGCTCTCATTACTATGGGTGAGAATTCCCATTTAAATTCTTATTCATCTTCCAAAAATGAGAGACTTTATGGAAGAGGGCGGAGGGGAGAGGGAATGCACTGCAGTCGCTTGGAATAGAAATACAACTCGTTCATGCAAAGCATGGAAAATAATGATAATCCTATGGAAAAAAATCTTGGCAGTCTATGAAATTCAGAAAAAGAAGGAGGGGGGAGAAAAGGCAGAAGGCTGCAGAAAGGCTGAGCAGTTGCAGAAGTTAAACTCAGCAAGAAGGCTCAGAGACAGCCCCCTCAGCGGTGTTTCCCGAGAGTCATTGGGTAAAACATGCTTTGGGGGGAGCAGGCAAAGGAGGGTTCTCAGGGACAGATTTCAAGTATTATTTTTGTATTTAATTTTTACAGTTAAAAAGAATTATCAGAGAAAATAGCAGCAGACAGGCAGAAATTGAAGAAAATTTAGATACACCTCTGGGAATCAAGCGTAATTGGAAGCATTCACCAGACAAGGATCTGGGCAACCAAAGGGCCCGATTCAGCTATTTTCAAGTTTTCAATAAGCCGAATGAATCACTACTAGCAGCACTTCGCTGTGAAGTGGTATCTGCGTTAAAGATTGCCTTGTAAGGGGAAGAAAACAAACTCTGGAGGAATCAAAGCCCCCCTCATCTGAGCTACTCCCAAGTTACTTGATTCGAAGAAAGTTTGCGGCAGCTGGGAAAATTATGGGCATGAAATGCCACAAAATAAGCGATAAAGAAATAAGTGATAAAGACTGCTATAAATAGAAGTGTTCGGTGCCAGCCTCCGTCAATAAACAGAGAGTCGAACAGATAGAGCGAGCTTGGGAAAACTGCATCCTAGAGAAGGAGTGACAAAGACTACAGGAGAGGCATGAAGACAGCAGAGCAGAAAGTTTTGTTGCAATTAACTCATTTAAGATTGCAGTGGAATATGGTGGCGACAGATGCCGCCAAGCAGACCTTTAGGAACATAAAGATGCCACATGAAAATGAGGAAGATATTGGCTTGAAAGCCTGAAGTGACTCGAGAATTCTTTCCCGAATTAAAAACAATCCCCAAAGGTCGTTACACACCGTAATGAAATAAATGCTGTTTGCTGCTTAATGGGAAACCCTCTAGTCCCCAGATAGCCCAGGGTCTGGAGTCACTCAAGGAGATTGCAAGCAGCAGACGGGCTGAAGATCCGTGGGATGGATTAAACCTGAAATTTTAGGTAAAAGCACAGAAGCGACAGGGAGTTTGAAACGCTGTGGGGTCAGGCAGCATCCAGACAAACAGCACGAGGAATTTAAGGTGCTTTTAGCACATCCCTGAGGGGTGACCTTCAGGCCATTGCTTCCAGGAGGAAGGTCCCTAATTCACAAATGAAACTGCTGAGTTGTTCTGCTGGTGAGAGGAGCCCTTGCTGCGTGCCGTCCTTAGGGGCCCGTATTGTGACTAAATCGCTGTGTGAAGATCTGAGCACCGATCCTGGCCAGTGAGCTGCAAACCACGCGTGTCATTCCCATAACCCCCAAGTGAAACTGGATGGAGCAAGGACAATGTTCAGATCCTGCTAACAGAGCACTTGGAAACCTCCGTCGCGCTCGCTTTCAGCCAGCAGAGAACCTTTTCGTTGTGGCTGTGTGAATCCCTCCTCGCAGAGAGTTTCGGAAAGGGCGCACTCTGGTTGAAGCTGTGTCCCGTGGGGACATCCCTCCCATTTTCTGCTAATGGACAACTTCTGTCCCTGTCAGCCCCGAAGCGGTTTTAAAAGTCAATGGATTCACCCTCCTCTGACTGAGAACAGGCTCCGATGCCTATTGTCTCTTCCACTTGGCCGTGGAGTCTCTGGAAGAGAGAACAAGGGATCATCCGTTTGTCACAACCGTCAGGAA
>NW_010101192.1:9582-13609 GCF_000699245.1 Pterocles gutturalis
AGCTCTGCACACTGATGGAGCAGTGCTGGTTGTAACCAGCCCAAACACTTGCCTAAAATTAGTATCGAAATAAATCCATTGCTCTGGGAAAGCATCTGCTTTCAAATTCAATTATTCCACATCTGAATATTAGCAATATTTTTGCTGAACTTGAGCTGCCCCCCCTGCTCCCAGAACATGATTAAATATTAGTCTGCAACAAATTCCTTGGGAAACCTGAGAAGTAAAATGCGAAACCGCAGAGAAGAGCCAAATGACTTAAACGTCAACTTGCTGCCTCAGCAAATAGCAGCAGATTTTGGAGGACGGGGGGAATATGCAATTTCTTGGTCGAGAAGATGAGCAACAGCCATAATGAATGTTTTGCCAAGCCTGTATCTGGTTTCAAAATCTTCCCACAGTCATCCCAAAGAAGCATGGGTGAGAACGCGATGCTGTTAGGAATGGGGTAGAAGAAGAGCAGCCGGAGCATTAATGAATGAGCGTCGGTTCGTAACAGAGGCTGGTTAAATTGGGGGAACTAGCTCAAAGGTTTTAAAATGGGATCACGTCTCTTGCAAAAACAAGAATGGGGAGCGCAGGCTGGAGCCCATTAGATCTCAAGAAGCAGAGCCCAGCAGCCTGGCACCACTGCCGCCTTCGCCCTCGCTCGCCCTCCCAATGCAGCCACCATTAGCACGGCAGCACCAGGATGCTCTGCCGTGCTGCTCCATGTCCTGCAGCAACGGCCGGTCGGCCCCTCGACCTGCAGCACCAGGATGCTCTGCCATGCTGCTCCATGTCCTGCAGCACCGGGATGCTCTGCTGTGCTGCTCCATGTCCTGCAGCACCGGGACGCTCTGCCGTGCTGCTCCACGTCCTGCAGCACCGGGACGCTCTGCCGTGCTGCTCCATGTCCTGCAGCCCTCAAAGCCCCGCGTCCGGTCCCCAAGTGGGAGGTCTGCTCTGTCCAGCACACGTCTGTCTGTACCTGTCTGCACGTGGGGATCCCACCCGTTGGGCTGATCCCTGCGGTGACACTGGACTCGTGCCACCAGTACAGTCGCGAGCTGCAGCAGCCCCGGTGCAGGGGAAACCCTTCGGGACAGTGCTGGCTCCTCCAGATCAGCTGCACAGACACAGCTGAGGAAATAAAGACATGAGCATGGAAGCAAAGCGGGGTGAGATCCAGCACGGCCGAAGAGAAGAGCCCGTTCGGAGCGCGGCTGGACCAGCTCTTCAGTGCCCTGTGACGGGACCAGGGACACGGGCGCCAGGGGAAAGTGGACAGAGGGGCACCTGATTTCCCTTATTTTCTGGGCAGAAAGCCAAGAGTGCAATTATTGCTGTGCTGCCCTGTGTTAATTAAAGAATCACTGCCTCTGAAAAATGCATTCATGTATTCTAGCAGAGGTTGCTATTATATATATTTTTTTTTTCTGTCTGGGGCAGAACCGGATGGGCACTGCTCTTTCTCACCAGTTTTAAACCCTAAGCATGAAATCGGAGATTTGAGCACGGGGAAAGCAAAGGAAGACGTAAAGTTGGCCAGCTGGTCGCTAAAGAAACTTTCCTGACTTATTTAGAAACTGAAACAAACTCTTCTAGCCTTCTGGTTAAGCCTGTAGGACTATATCCAGGCAGTAACCCCCCCCAGGACCCCGTGCTGGGTGGTACTGGTTGGCTGTGGGCCACTGAAGCCGAGAGAACAAGCTGGAGCTGGGGAGAATCGGGACCACCTGAGTCCCCGCAGCTCCAAAATCCCATCGTTTCATTGCAGCGATGGTGCTTGCCCAGTGAGGAAACTTCCAAGCAAAAGATATAATTTTTTTTTTCTTTTTCTGCCGAGGTCGTGTACCAACCTCCCCGCGTTGGTCTGGGGGAAGAGAACCGCCAGCTTCGTCTGGCAGCACGATGAAAGCCCAGCCAGGGAAGGATTGTTTCGGAGGAGGTTCCTCACAGACTGAGATTGGAAAGATAGGTCAAAATAAATCTTGAGATGAAAGAGAAATTTTTCTGTTTGTATGGTAAACACACCCAGTTATTAAAGAGTATTAGGATGCGATTTGTAACCAAATATTCCAAATACGGCTATTTGTTATCCAGTGATCCTGCGGTAATCCCTCGGGGCTCCCCAGCCAGAGTGCTCGGGTGTGAAGAATGGAGAGATAATCTCTCTTCTAGCACTTGACCACAGACAGCCTCTTGTTTGGAGAGGAAAATCGGGCCAAAACTGAAAGAACAGCTCAAAAAAAAAGAAAAAAAAGGAAGTGTGTTGTTAAGTGCAGGCTGGCGTATCGGCGACCTACGGCACAAAAGCAGCAAGCGCACGGACGGGGTGCTTGGCTGCTTCGTTGCTGTTTATTCATTACTGAAAATGCGCTTAGCTGAAAACAATCAGTGTGTTAAAAAAAAATAAAAAATCTTCTTTCCTGCCAGGCCAGCTGAAGGGAGCTTCATAAACTCTGAGCAATGACATCCCGATGCTGTGCAGGGGCCAGCCCCGCGGCCGCCGGAGCCTCGCAGCAGCTCGGGCTGCTTCTAATATTCCCAGGCCATTCATTCTGGAGCATTTAAAGCTGCTAAACAAAGAGACGGCATAAAATAGCTGTTTTATACATACGTCTAACACTGCGCAGCGGAGGGCTGCTGCTATTGTTTCCTCATAAGGCGTTCTCCAAAATGAGCCGATGACGTTGCTCGCTGTCATCCAGGAGGACCTGCTCGCCGCCGGCACGGCTCCGCGTGCCATCCGTGGGGAGGTGGGTGGCAAAAGGGACAGAAAAGGGGGCGAGGGGATTCGGGGTGCTGCCAAACCCCCCCCTTGCTCAAAAGGCCACGGCTTTCCTGCCTGCATCTATTGTCCCCACCTCGAACATCCCACATCTGGGGAGAGCAAGGCTCAGGGGTTGCTGAAGAGCCATTTTTGCCCAGTTTGTCCAGCCAGGCATATAAAAAAAATAGGGATCTTGAGTCCTACCGGTTGTAGAAATGTTGTAGCCGAACCATTTGTACAAATTTTGGCTGCTGGTATTTGGATATTGACATTATTCTCAGGGGAAGGTGAAAGAGGGAAGCACCCCAGGGCACTGGGCATGGTGGGCAGGGAGTCTGATCAATCTCTGTCTCTCGGACTCCTTCAAGGGCTCCGTACCGAAAGCCCTTGCGCACGCAGCTGAGCTGAAAAGAGTGAAGCTTCTCCTCCCAGGCTGATTCCAACGTCCTGTAATGGATGCTTCCAGCAACCTGATAGCATGACTCAACTGAAACCCGGCCCCGGAGGAGCCGCCTGCCCGGAGATCTGCTCCAGAGGCAGCTCTCGATGGGCCGGGCTGCGGGAGAGCGGAACGATGCTCGCCACGGCGCAGGGCAGTCCGATGGCACAGGGGACTGCAGGAAATCGTGGCAAAGACCAGCTCTGTTTGGAAATGACCATGAGTTATTTATCAGTGGGTGGGTGTCTGCATTCTTTTGTCAATAGCAACGTCGTTCTGCAAGAAAAAAAGTCTATTCTAGCTGTCCTGGGGCAAGGGAGGAGAGAGCACCCAGCCCGTGCAGGGATCTCCTCAGCGCTTCCAGGAGGAAGAAAAAGCGCCTGAACCCCAATTTTGTCATCAAACTATTCAGCAAGGCAGGGAAGCTCCTCCTCAGCTTTAGCTAAGAGCACAAATGGGAGACGGAGCTCCTTTCAGGCCAGCTAACCCGATGATTTTGGTTTTTCTCAGGCTTTCCCATTGCGTGCCCACCGCCACACAGGAGGGTGTAGATGCACGCAGCAGCCAGCGGTCCCTGCTGCCCGCCCGTTGCCCGCAAACGTTCCCCCTGCAGCCCTGCAGCCCAGCAGCCCTGGGTCCAAGCCCAGGCTCCCATCCAGGCTCGCTGCTCTCGCCTCTGCACAAACACGCTGCTGACAAAACGGGCTCGTGCATCCATCTGGGAAAAGAAAAGAGGCAGCAACAAGAGCGTCTGGCTCCGAGTCCAGCTCCTGCTTCAATGGGTAGGAGAAGTCCGGGTTGCTGCACATTCCCGGCTGTATCCAGTGCTGCTC
>NW_010101192.1:13640-15561 GCF_000699245.1 Pterocles gutturalis
GATCCGTGCGGGGCTCTGCGGCAGCACAGGCAGGGCTCTTGGGAAGATGCTCCATCAGGCAGAGCAAAGCGGTGCGTGCGAGAAGGGCAATGACACCCAGATGGGAAGGTGAACAACACCCTGGGGCTCCGTGACTCACCAAAGCACCGCGGTGCAGCCAGACTGCGGTGCGGCGATACCCGGGGCACGCGGTGCCGCAGCTGCTGGAGCCGGTGCATGGGCTCAGCCCGGAGCACTCTGCAGGGTGAGGGTCTGTGTACGCCGGGGGGCTCGCCCCAGCCCACCCTCTCCCTGGGCTGATAGATCAAAGGGATGCAGACCTGAGCATCCCGCATCCCAGACGGGATCCTGGGCGCAGCAGCTCAGCAGCCAGCCAGGGATGGAGATGGGGAGCGTGGCAGCCACAGCCTTCAGCTTATGTACGTACATACAGCTACTGCGCATCCCGCGGGGCCCGAGCATCGGCACAGCCCGGGGTCAGCGGCTCTGTCAGCAGCCAGCCAAGCCCACGCGGAAATTCCCGGAGTGTTTTTCTACGAGGCACTGCTGGTTGTTTCGCTTCCAGTCCCAGCACCCGTGAGCCAAACCCTGCGCGTCTCCCTCGGCCACGATCCAAGATGGGGATATCAGGAGGAAGTTACTTCCTGTGCTGGGGGTGAGGCAGTGGCCCAGGGTGCCCAGAGAAGCTGTGGATGCCCCATCCCTGGAGGGGTTCAAGGCCAGGCTGGATGAGGCTTTGGGCAACCTGGGCTGGTGGGAGGTGTCCCTGCCCATGGCAGGGGGTGGCACTGGGTGGGCTCTAAGGTCCCAGGATATAACCGGGGTGGTGCAGTGGGCTAGGGACAGGTGTCACCCTGGGGAAGAAAGGGACAGCAAGAAGCTCTGCCGAGCCAACGCGCCCGCTCCTGCAGCCAGCCAGGCTTGCACCAGCTGAAGAGGTGGCACCGCTTACCATTAAACGTCGTTATCTTTCTCATTAATTGTTTGAGAGCTCAGGGGATCCCCAGGACAGCGTGGGTGTCAAGGCTCGAGCCCATTCCAGCACAGCCACAATGATGGACAGAGCCAGGACCACCTTTTGGAAGAGCTTCTCAGTGGCACGATGTCTGCACTGCTGCCGAGCCCACGGCGCCGGTTTTGGCACAGTACCCCCTGCCCAGGCTGGTGCAGGAGCCCACGAGCAAGCACCACCCTGGGCAGCGGTCGGTGGGGTATGAACGCCGAAGGGCTCCCTGCACGGCAGCTCCTGATTGAATCGAGGCGATAGGCAGTGCTTCCATCCAAGTCCTGCCAGGATTTTTGGCTGGGATTCCCGGGGATAGGGAGGCTGAGCAGCACTGTGCACGTGGATCTGCCTTGCGTGACAGCGGTCAAACTTCTTACCCAATTCCAGCCGTCGTTTGATGGAGGGGAGGGGAGAGGAGGCAGCCAGCCGGGATGCAGATCTGCGGGACTGGTGGGGATGCGACCAGTTGATCCCAGTGTAGAGCCTCAGGGTCCTCCCCCTGCAGCAACAGGGTAAAAATGGCCAGGACCAACCTCAGCCCCTCTGGCTGCAAAGCGCCGACTCTGCACCCAGGAGAGCACCAAACGCACTTGTGGTTGCTCTGCGTGGGCAGCCTCTGCATCTCCTGGGACCACGGTGATACCCGGAGAGTTCCCACGTGCGCAGGGGTCCCCCACGGGGCTCGTCACACACCAAACTGGTTAACTGGGTGGTGGGAGATGGGATTGAATCCTTCATCGTAGTCCTGCCCCGGGGAGGAGGACGCGGAGGCAAGGCCGGGCTGAACCAGGGACAAACCGCGGTGGCACCGGCACCTTCTAATTACGGCGTTGCTCAGTGTCACGCACCGCAGGATTGCAGCGCTGCCGGATCAGCCTGGGGTGGTTCCCAGGGCACACCCGCCGACGCTGCGCC
>NW_010101192.1:15581-16011 GCF_000699245.1 Pterocles gutturalis
AGGCCCCCAGGGAGCCCAGCGCAGCATCCAGCTGTGGCAGCTGAGCATCCCTCCAGGTGCCAGCTGTGCTTCCCAACCCGCCAGCACCGGGGTTTGCTTCGGAAGCCACTGCCGGGTGCAGGAAACCCGGTGAGGGGGTGGCAGGATGAGCACGGCAGAGCCAGGGTGGTACCTTCGTGCGTGTCGTGGTTTTGACTCTGGCTGGTGGCCAAACACAACAGCCGCTCGCTCACCCTCCCAGGGATGGGGAAGAGAATGAAAGAGATGAAGGGAAAAAAGATTCATGGGTTGAGATAAGAACAATTTAATAACTAAACTACAATAATATTGAAAATAATAAAGATAATAGTAATGGTGATAACAATAGTAATATACACCAATATAGAAATGAGTGACACATGGTGACACCGCTCACCAGTTGATGACCAAG
>NW_010101192.1:16043-16341 GCF_000699245.1 Pterocles gutturalis
GCAGGGAGAGTCCCGAAACCACAATCCCAGAATGGAGATAAGAACCTGAGCATCCAACCCCAAGAGCTGACCAAGGGAGGGAGACAACCTTGGGAGAGGGACCACCTGGAGAAAAAGAGAGTATTTCTGGACAGAGCCTCAATCCCAAACACAGGCATCCCTGTGGGGCCGACCCTCCTGTCCCACCAAATGCAACAGCAAAATTCACCCCCCATAGCCCCCCGCCAAGGTGTCACCCTAGCTCCGGATGGGAGCCCCTTCCCTGGGCCCCTCTCCTCTGGCTGAGCCCCCCTCCCAG
>NW_010101192.1:16389-16685 GCF_000699245.1 Pterocles gutturalis
GCTGTGGGGGGGTTGGGGACATGTCTTGCCTGGCACGGGGATGCGCCGCAGCCCACAGACTCGGGGATTTCCCGCACAAAGAGCGAGAAGGAGAGGGCGCTTGGCCGCGTTCCTCTTGGCCTCCGTCCACGTTCCTCTTTTGATGTTTTTCTCCCTTTTTATGGCTCCTTGCTCAAGCCTTAGGGCCCAGCAAACAGCGATGGCGAGTTCATCCAACAGAAACAAACGGGGATGCGTCTTCTGCGTCTGGAAAGCAGCCCCCCTCCCCCGGGCCAGCACGTCCCGTCTGCGGCTCC
>NW_010101192.1:16743-16987 GCF_000699245.1 Pterocles gutturalis
CTGGGGACATCCCACCTTGGCCATGGCACGGAGGGATGCACGGGGCATCACCGGAGAGTGGGCAGCACCAGGAGAGCAGGGCAGCAGCTCCAGGCATACAAAATCAGGCACGGGGCCAAGCTGGGGCTGCCCACCGGGAGCACGTGGCCAGACCCCGTGGGGAAGCGCAGGGGTGCAGCGGGTGAGAGCCCCAGTGCGGGTGCGTCGTGGCGGCTCTGGCCCGTGCCCACGCCTCTCGGGGGGC
>NW_010101192.1:17018-33983 GCF_000699245.1 Pterocles gutturalis
GGGACGCGCAGCCCAGCCGTCCCCATCGGCGTGGGACACAGCCAAGGGCTGGCAGCCACACGGGGAGTTTCCTCCAGCCTGCCCAGAGCTTGGCTCGACAGCAGGAGATTAGCTTCGTTTCCAGCTCTGCCGGGATTTGGTGACCTCTGACAAGGACCTTCCACCCTCCCGCCTGGCTGGCGGCTCCGCTGCTCGCTCCCGGAGAAGGGAGGGCGACGGGCCCCGCTCCAGGGCAGAGCCATCCTGGTTAGTGCGGGTACTGGGGAAGGGGAGGCACTGGTGCAGAGCTGGGAGCTGGGACCGTCCCCTCACCCGTCCTGCTGATGGGGTGTAACCGTGCCCAAAGCGGAGCAGGGACCAGCGGGCTTTTGATAATCAGAGAATCAGAAGAGAAGGGAAAACAGAAAGGAGAACAGAATAGAATGGAGAATAGAATGGAGAATGGGGAAGAGAAAATAGAATGGAAAATGGAATAGAAAGGAAAATAGAATGGAAAAATAGAATAGACTAGACTTTGGAAACCCAAATGGCAGCCCAGCAAAATCCTGGCACCAACGTTTTCGGGAATTCTGGGGCGCTGCTGCCCATGCAGTAGTTCTCCAGGGGACAGCTAAGTCACACGTGTCCCTAAAAGCAAATCGCCGAGATGAGAAGCGAAGGTTTTCTCAACAAGGCAGCTTCTGCCCAGCAAAGCGGCGTGAATCTCCATCAGCACGCGTCGCCCGCATCGAGGCACAGCCCAGTTGCCATCAGAGGCAGCTCTGGTCACTTCTCTGCACCAAAGCCCCAGCTGTGGGGGGACAGGGCTGTCCCACCCGCTGCCCTGAAACACACCCAGCATCGCCCCGGCAAAGCAGCAGGAGCAGCCCTGGCGTATTAGTGGATTTTAGGTGATTATTTGAACCCCTCTGCCTCAATCCAGGCACTCGGGCTCACCCAGAGCATCCTGCTTTGCCCTTTCACCGCCCTGGGTACCCGGCAGAGCCATCACACGCTCTGATAATTCCCAGATAATTCCTGGGAGCCTGGCAGAGCCTCAGGTGGAGGCAGCTCCACTCAAGAAAAAACTCCAGAAAAAAAAGCGAGGTTGGGGTTCACAGCAGCCACGCTGCCGCGCAGAGGGAAGGGAGATGCGAGAAAAGGCTACGAGGGGCCAGGGACGAGCCACAGCGCAGCCCTTCCCGGCAAAGAACACAGCGAGGGCAGAAAGGCAAAGCCTGGAGGTTTGTCCAAAAAGTTGCAAAAGGATTTCACACCAGGGAACAGCACGGTTGTAGCTGAAAAACCACCTTCTCCCTCTTCCGAAGGCGGCAGCTGGAAAGCTGCGGGGAGGCAGCATCCCCGGGATGTCCAAGCTGCCCCGGCGGGGTTTGCCTTTCCCTGAGCCGCAACCGTCGCAAGAGAACAAGACGGCACAAGTGTCCTTTCAGGCCACCAAGGGGGAAGCGATAGGAGAGAAAACACTAAGCTCTGCGGCAGCAGAAAAGCAGATGAAGCCATAAGCTGCTTTCCCCGTCAATTTGCAGGATGACAGATGGAAGCAAGGAGGAAAAAAACCCGCCCGGGTCTGGGCTTTAGCCTCCTGGGGATTGGAAGCCACGCTGCTGTGTTTGGAGTTTTTCACACTGACCCCATTGCTGGCCGCCTGCTCTTCGTCCCCATGTTCGTGCTGAAGCCGTTACCATCCTCCACGGATCCGCCCGCAGTGGGGACAGCATCCAGCACCAACACAGATCCTCATCCCAACATGAGCTCCAAGTCTTCGGAGCATCGGAGCACGGAAATCCACGGCATTGAACGTCTGAGGGCTGCAGCCCTGCCCCTCCCGAGCCACGGCGGTGATCACAGACCCCCATCAGCCTGGAAAGAGCCCAGACTGGGGCTGAACGGGGGCTGAACCGGGCGTTCCCAGCTCTGCCCCTCCCTGGCAGGGTCCTGGGCTGCCACACGAGGCTGGAGCGGTTCTCACCGCGGTTCTACAGGACACCAGGACAAAGCCACCATCCCTCTGAGGGGTCTGACTCCTGGGCAGACGGGAAAGCAGGGCAGACGTGTCCACCATCACCATCCTCATCATCCTCATCTAAAGTTACCCTGGAAGCAACGAGCAAAGAACACAAGCCAGGAGAAGCAGCGATTGCCAACACGGGTTTCTTCTCAAGCCACGGACCAGAGCCAAGCAGCTCACCAGCACCTTCCACCATGAAGATGAATTGAGTTAAAGAAACCATTGCGATTTTAAGCGTTTTATTCTCTCAGCCCGCAGCACTCCGATACAGTTGGGGACCGAGATGTTACAGATTCTGTTTAGCAGCACCCACCTCACAGCCTTCTCCTCCCCACCCCAGGTCATAGGAAACACGGCGCACGCAGAACCAGGAGGGGCACCAAGCAAGGGTCTCGCTGCCACCTCCGCAGGGTTACAGGCACCTCTGATCCCCCAACATGCCCGCTGCGGCTCACAGCCCCCCATCCCGCTGGGCCATGAAGAGTCCCAGCGACCACAACACGTTTGGTTTCCTGGATATCAGGAAGTTTGGGATAATGAGCCCATTTAGGGGTATTTGGAGGAAGCGCAGCTGGAAAGCCAGGGATTGCTAGAATGGTTTTGCTCCAGATGAGCAACCTCAGAAAAGAGCATCACAACTCTGGTTAAAAAAAAAAAAAACAAAAAAAGCAGATGGAGCCTAGTGTCAAGTTAGACTTTCATGATTTCTTCACGCGGCTGTACCGAGCCGTCTCGCCCAACAGTCGCATTGCCAAACCGATTATTTACCGCTCAGGCTTGGCGCAACGGGTCTTGCACCAAAAAGCAGCTCGGGGTGATCACGTCGCTGTCCACGTAGTGGGCCTTCCCTGCTGACTCACCGGCACCTGATCTCCTCGTGCCGTGCCGCCCTCCCAAGCACTGTACCGGCTCCTCCGGGAGCTCCGACCTTCCGGGACACGCTCGTTTACAAAGGGATTTGGTCATCGGCATTTCTGATCAATCGGCATTTCTGATTTGGCATCTCATCATCTTCCCATTCAACATATGCAGCTTTGAGGGAAGCCAGCAAAATCAGATTTTTTTTTTTTTTAAATGAGAAAGTTCGAGTTCAAAATTTATCCTTTCAGTTCTCGAAAGGATTAACAGCAGGTTTTAAGAAACGGTTTTTAAAAAAACCTCAAGTTAAAATTCCACGTAAGGCACCTCCATTACACCTTTTTTTTTTGACACAGATACAGCTGCACGCAGGACGAGCTGGCATGGAGCAAGCCGAGCCCTGCAGAGCCAGGATTTCTGATAAAGGACGCATGGCTGGCCCCAGGCTGCGCGCCTGGCCGCGGGAGCCCCAGTTTCACCAAGAATTTAAAGCGTGAGGAAGATGAGCTACAGCGACCATCAGGTGCTGCTGCAGCAAGCCCCGAGATCACTGGGCTGCTGCCAAGTTCAAAAGTTGGGTTTTGTGCAACACTGAGATCAGCAGCAGCTTTAGGGCTGGCACGGCCGCGCCGCGGAACCACGCGATCTGCTGGACATGGGCAATCTGTAGGGCTCAGATACGGGGCACATCGGCTGAGGGAGTTCCTCTTCCCTCTAGAATTACTATTTCCTGCCTTAAGGTGCTTCTGCTGCTGGAGAAGCAGCCGGCGTCAAGCCCCCGGCAGCAGGAGCGGTTCCAGACCAGGCTCCCAGGGTCGCTGGCGTGATGCGTCACAGCCGGGCTCTCTCCTGGACACAGCTCACGATAACGACATGCAGCCGCAGAGAGAGCAGGGGCCAGGAGCTGCTGCGGAGAAACCTGGTGACAGCTTTGTCCCCAAGTACGTCTGGGATCACCCGAGCTGTGAATCACCCTCAGCTCCCAGCAGTTCTCCCTCTTTTGAAACTCCTCTAAAGCTACAGCAGCAGCTAAACTCCAATTACTACCAAACAAACTCCAATTACTATGAAATGGAACAATCTAGAGTAAGCAAACACGGTGAACACGGTGTCTATGTACAAGAAGCAGTTTCCCCTTAGACTGCCTTCAGAAGGCTTCCCCCAGCGCAAGGCAGGAGCTCAGTGAGGTGGGAGCCTCCGGCTGTAACGAATTATTTCCCATTTCACTTCACCAGGACACAAAACGCTACAAAAACACAGAATCAAAGCTGCAGCTGAGAAAAATAACGAACCCACCCCCCCGACGGCAGGCTGCCCTTTAGCACAAACGAGGTTGAAGTACAAACCGCAGTGGTATTAGCTTCATTTGACTGTATTTAAATAAAATAAAGCATTTAAGAAAAAAACAACCAACAGGCACTAAAATACCCTCCCCACGCACCAGCCCAGCCCCCTGCACGTGGCGGGCAACAGCCTCTCCCCACTCCTCCGGGGCAGACTGCGGGGCGCTTGGGGGATGTCACAGAACGCCAGAAGCCATTTCCACGAGGCAGCATAACAAGAGTATTCGGACAAGTCAGGTCCCAGTTGCTCGGCTCAAGCCTGCAGCCAGTTCCATGGTGTTCCCAGTAAGACAGAGGAGGGGGGAGCTGGAACCCGATAACCACAAGCAAGACCCAGGCCCGGCTCCCCCCCGTGCTGGGCAGTCTTTGCTTGTTGGGTTCAGCTCTCAGAGCTTCTTCAGGCGGCTGTAGAGTTCCCTTTTGCTCTTCTCGCCAGCCCAGGTTCGGCTTTTGGTGCGGAATCTTTTTAAGTCTTCTTTAAAGTCCTCGTGGTGCATGGGGCGGTAGCTCTGGGGCTCGCAGAAACTCTGGGGAAAGAAAAGCTGGTGTCACTTCAACGTGCCACGGGAGCCGTGATCTCTGTGAGACCCACCCCCAGGGCCTGGCAGCCCCTGAACAACCATCACCAGAAGGAACAGCACCAGAGTCCCACCCCGAGCAGCAGCCTCGCACCAGACGTTGACGAGCAAAGCCAAGCGACAGCAGCTCACAGCCACTTCAGAAGCGATGGCTGTTGAATGAAGGACTCTCAGCGCTGTGCGCAGAGCTCTCGCCTCAAATTTTTGGCAGACAGCGATACACAAAGTACATCTATCCAGTATTCACCTTGAAATAGCTCAGAGTTGAAGAACACTCCTATCTGGGGAGTGCCAGCCCCTGCCTCTCACGCCAGCCCATTGAAGGCCACCGTCGCCTGTTCCATGCTGCCACCTCGAGGCACTCGGTCCTCCCACCTCGGGGAGAGGATACCCGCAGCCCAAAAAAAAACCCAGGCGTCCACCTCCCCAGGGAGCCAGCGGAGCACAGGGAGAGCCAAAAAAACAGGACAGCCCTCGCTGCCATCAACACTGCCATCCCCCGCGGCGGCCGAAAGGCTGAGAGCCCCGACATCCCCCTGGGAAGCCTCCCCCAGCCCCACCCCAGCGGCCACAGAAAGGCCAAATATCTCACAACGCCCCAAGGCACAGAGGAGGAAGGGAATCCACAGGGCAAGGGCCTGGGGGGAGTAAAGGGACAGTCAGGCTGCAGTTTGTGTCAGAAGAGCAGGAAGAATGGGCTGGAGAAGGAGAGGATGGCCACGGAAACACTGAAGCAGCAGAAGCCAAGCGATGCGAGAAATGCCGCCCGCACAGTGCTGATAAGGGAGCTGCTGGGCACTTTTCAGTTTCCTTTTCTGAATTAGAGGCTGAAAACTCAAAGCTGGAGTTTGTCAGTGTTGCTATTTTAGCACAGCGTGAGACTCCAGGTTTCCATTTGTTACACAGCAACTACTGTCAAGCCTCTCTCCTATCCTAGTCCTGCAGGCTGAGCAGCGCTCAGTTCCTTCTCTGGATAACTCCCAGGTAGTTGTTACAAAAGGGCAGAAACCAGTTTTATATTTGACTCTTGACACAAGTGGAAAAACCTTTCAGCTACAGCACCAAGACAGCTCTGAAGGACGGAACAGGCTCCGAGAGCCTCGCTGACAGATTTTAACTGCTCGCAGTCCACGAGAGCACCGTGAAATGGAGCAGGAAAAGCCACCCCAGCAAAAACCTCACTACTGCAAAGAGAGCCCTGATTGAGTACATCGGTATTATTTATCTATCGTTTCTTCTTCTCTGAGTGCAAAAGAGATTAATTTAGAGAACGTTACTTACACGGCATCGTAAGAAGAAGTCCCTGTAGCCCCCCTTCAGGATGTAGAGCTCTGGGTAGTGCAGCTTGGGGTATTCGTTCCCCAGCCTGTCCCGCTCTCTCACAAACCGGCACCTGCAGCAGGAGAAGATCCTCCATTAAATCTCACACTCAACCAACAACACATAGGAACAGCCCTCACCCACAACTTCCCACTCCCCGGGTTACAGAAGCAAGCTGCTGCCGATCACAAGCGGGCAGACAAGCCCCACTGGCTGCAAAACTGCGGCTAGAGGTCTTCCCCCTCTGCCTCTAAGCATTCCAGCGCCCCAGCCCAACTTCACCACGGCCGTTTGCACCACGGGCAGCATCACATCCCTGCCAGGGGTGACAACCGCCACCTGCTCCCGAGAAACTGCGTACGAGGCAGCATGCCAGCACAGGAACCAGTGCCGCCCCGACAGCTCTGCTCTCGCCTAGCACAGCAGTCAGCTCTGATCTAGGGGTGTGGAATCACGCACATTCGAGGGCCCCGCTCCGAAGAGAACTCGCAGTGAAACACGATGATCACTCGCTTGTTCTCCGACGGCTTAATTGGCTTCTTCAGCAGGTACTCTTCCACATCCTCTTCCATGTGCAGGTTCACAGCACCCTGTGAAGGCAGAGTCACGCCTGAGCACGCGCAGTGAGTGGAGGAGAACAGGAACAAACCCATCCCACTGCTTTGCGAGCTGTCTCCTCATCTTAGTTTCTTACAGGAATTCTAGCAGCCCTCTCTAGCCATCGGGAACACAGCTTCAAACCCAAGCAGAACACTACAAGGAGTCTAACACGGACGCTGGGTGGCCCAGACCCGTTTCAGGTGGCCATTACAACAGCTGTAGGCTGTGGCTCGCTGGATGTCCCTTCCCACCTCACTGCATTTGAGGGCTGGCCAGCTAGCTCAGGCAGCAAACTTCAATTATGTTTTGCACAGCCATTCGTTCTTTGACATCTGTGGTTTAAATGCGGTTTAGTATTCTAATTTTAGCTTCCCTAGATATCAGGATGCTGGACACCGAGTATCTTACATCCTCCTCTGGAACCGTCTCCTGCTTGCCCCATAGGCCAGCTCCTCCACTTAAAGAAAAGGAATGCTCCCTCCTCTGAGGGAGAAATAATTTTACAGACCACATGTGAGCAAAGTGCCCCAAGATTCACGCAGGGCGTAGGTGTGACAGGATCCTAGACCCCCATGAGGCACTTGGGCACCTCAGCTATAACGTATCCACGTGGCCTTGGACGCTCGCTAGTAAAGAGCTGCCCCACGCGGTGCCAAGGGACCCCAGTTTGCCTTAGGGGCAACTTCAGACAACTCCGCATTGCGCTTACGGAGCCAACATACCTTGATGTGTCCTCCTTCGTACTCATATGGGTATCTACAATCAATTATCACACATTCCTTGATGAAGCTCGCAAACTTCCCGGTCAGCACAGACACAATCTGCAAAAAGAAAGAAGTTCAGTTGTTTTAAGATGGTTTTGTGGCGCCTTTTTTCCCCCCCACCCCCAGTAAAGAATTTTTCTCACTCTCCCTGGAGCACATACCATTTCCGAGTCAATGTATTTTAAATCTTGATGTTTGCCATCGACAGTGTGGAACAAGTAACCCTAGAAAACAGACAGCAGTCAACTGAGAATAACCCAAGCGTGAGCCACAGAGGCAACAGCACAGCGTTCAGCAGTTAATTTTATAACACAGATACTTTGTTGACAAGCAAAGCCCAAGAGTTAAAACTAAGAATTCTAAAATTCAGGGACAGAATTTTAGCTTTTACTCCTGTACTGAAGGGGTTTGTAGATCTTCTTGAATAACCACAAATGAATCACTTCATGTCTAACTCATGAAAGCGCCCTCCTCACCGACAGCCTTTCCTCGTCACTGGAATACGTTCTGTTAAAGAAGGGAGGTGCCTTACTTGGGCCAGCTTGAGACACCTCTACCAAAAGAGATCATTAAAACAAATCACTCAAATTACCTTTGAGAAGTCACCAATGAGATCTCTCTGGTCGTTGTCCAAAATGCTCTCGATCTCTGCTGTGGAGGACTGTGTCTTCACTATCTTCAAACTCTAGAGGAAGACAGGTTAGAGATCAATGCCGAGCACCGAGAGCAAAGACCCCTTTCCCCAGAGCATGACAGAAACCTCAGAGTTCATTCTGGAGCCCTGAACTACGACTCCCCAGCTTCCCCTTTGGATTCAAGCAAAATTCAGGCTCAAGGGTAGGCAACTGCTGCACCAGCTCCCCCAATCTCCTGCACTATGCCCAGAGAATGCAGTTTTGCCAGGTCAGCGATTCACCTCAAAAAGCTGTCTCATTAACCTTCATCAACTAAACACCTCTATCAGACCCTCTCCTCATCAATGCCGAGTTACAAAACTGGATGCCAAGCCACCAACCGTTGAATCCTCAGAAGGTGTTCCAGGCAGGCTTTTCCTCTTCTTGCTTTTCCCTGGAGAATTCTCCTCCTGGGACCTCTCCATCCTTTTCTGGGTGGTTCTTCCTGCACCATTAGGCAGAGATGAAGAGCCAAACAACCGGCACCGTTTGGCCTACGAGAAAGGAGAGCAGTCAAGAGCTGTCTAGCACAGATTTAGCTCAGAAACTTAGCAAGCCTCAGACTCGCAAACTATCACAAGTTTTGCCTTCTATAAGACACAGTCCCTGTGTAAGGAGTTTTTTGCTGAAGTCTAAACTCCCTTCGCAGCCCAGTGTTAGAAGATCAGGCACCAGGCACTCCAGGTCAGCCTGCGCAGAATGTGGTCAAGAGGCAGCTGATAAGGGAAGTCAAGATCTCCTTGCATTTATGAAGTGTTTTTGTACCAAGAAAGCTAACGCCTATACACACACACCATGAGCGTGTTCCACACTGACAAAGTCTTCCAGGTGAGCAGGCTTTAGAGATCACAACGGTGAAGGGGGTTTATGCCACGTCTCATTTCCTTGTTGTTTTTCGAGATCCAGGAGCAGAGACAGTGGGAGCGCTTGTCCCGGCAGTGAAAACAGCCGCCAGAACAAAGTCCTGGGAGAGCACAACGGAACAGAGACGAGAACACTCACCCGATTGTCCGCTCTCCTCATGACTAGTGGTGCAGTCCAGAGGCTCGCCACATCAGATGGCACCTCCTCATCGTTCTGAGAAAAAAAAGAAAGTTCATTCTCGTCTGTTTTGCTGTGGGCAGAGACTGTAAATATCTACAGCTTCTGCACAGCTTGGGCAAACATTCCAGTTGAATTCAGCTGTCAGAGCAGTGTTAGGAATTTAACTCCATTTCTAGGCGATGAAATAACAGAGTTGGGACATGTTGGACAAGGTAAATAACATCAATTCATTGATTGATTAACAATGATATTCCTCTGAAGCTTTAAGCATTTCAAATTCAGCTAGGAACAGTCTTCTATTTAAATGTCTCAAAAGCAAATATCACCTCTAGCTCTTTCAGCAAGTTTCTAAATAAAAATGCCAACCGTTCAAATAACTCTCTAGTAGCACAGTTCTCATCTACCAATAAGAACAGTAGCCATTCTTAAATGAACTGCTGCTCACGCTCCAAGTAAATCCCACTGTCTGCACTAGGAAACAGCACATAAATGATTCAGACACTGAAATGTAAGAGTTGAAAAAGACAACGATGATGATGATAACTGATCTTCCAGGATTCCCTAGGCCCTAGCTGTTTGCAGTTTGACTTACCACACTGAATTCTGCTAGAACATACATGCACCATGGACAAGTATGGTTGTCAGAGACAATTTCGAAATGTCCATCATATTTCCTTTGTACGTACCTTCAAATCTTGCTCATCCAACAGCTCTAGGAATCCATCATCATCTTCGCTTTCAGAGGAAGTCAGAGAAGACCACTATCCTGTTCACCTGGGGATATCTCACCCATGGGAAGCTGAGAGAAGACAGAGTTAACATCCCACCTCTTCACTGCAGGCTGCCGTAACCACAGAGGTGAACCCACACCTCTCCTGCACTACATAAAAGGTGGCAGCTATTCCACCACCTTGAACACACTGACTTCAGCAAACCCCAAGTTCCTATACTTTTGTTTGACCCCTACAACAGCAGAGCGCTTCGTTAGCCTCGTTAAGCAATAACTCTCTTCTCTGGAAGAAGCTATCCAGCGAAGGTGTGAAGGAGAGAAATGGGTCATGTCAGTAGGAACAAGAATTAACACGAACTCTGCAGTTGCTAGGTGTGAAATCAGGAGTACTAGGCAGGACGAAGGGCTGCTAGATTTAAGGAGCGGAGACAAGACTTAGCCCCCCAGCTCTCTTTCTGTACCAGGACCCACACCATGTTCTTTCAGTTACTTTTTCTAAGCAATAAAATATGAATAAGGTAATTTCATTCCTGCATGTCTAATCTGGCCATAAGAGTGTGTTGCATCTACACAGCTGGCTTCATTATTCCAAAAGCATCTGCCTCAGTGTAAATATCTACTTTATTGATGGTGAAAACAATGACAAACGGAATTCCTCTATTCCACATCAACATCCACACGGCCTTGTCTGACTGCAGCACAGCCTCAGCTCTGCGCTGACTCATCTTTCACAGGCTACAGAACAACCCAGGTTTCAAACTCCTGAGCATCTCCTAAGACAAACCTGACAAGAGTTTTCCTATCCAGCAGACAGACAAGTTTTTCTGTTTGGCACATGAGTGGCAGTGATTAACAGCATTGTCTTAGAATCCTGATGCAATTTTTCTTCCTCCCAATCTACGTGCAGAGGATCGGGCGAGAATTAGTTGCAAATAACACCATATTACTTACTGTCCGAGCTGCAGATGAATTCTGCCTCGGTCCAGGAACACCTTTTCCATCACGGGAATGGACATGCGCAGAGCTACGAGAAGCTGGTTTGGTTGGCTTCTTAAACTCAAACGATTCCTGAATTAAAAAAGAGCAAAGGGATAATTTTTAACAAAATTACAAACAGCATAAGTTGCTAGGACTTTTTTTTTTTTAAGCTACCTGATGTTTTGGATTTCAGTTCCCTGCTACCAGCCGGAATAGTCCGAAGGAGAGTATTTTCAACTTAAAGATGTCACAATCCATTTAACATAACCAAGCTTTCATCCTCTTGATATGACCCACAGGCTTAAGGCTTTTCTATTTCTTTTGTCAGTCAAGTTCTGCAAAATAAACCACTTTTAAAGGCAGCCAGGGCTGGCTCCTGACACCAGCTCTTCTGCAGAGACCTCTCAGAGTGCTGCCGATGGGATCTCCAGCAGCAAGGCCTCTCATACCAAGCAGGCAAAAGGACACTTGTGCTGCAAGGAACAAGGGGTCCCCATGTCTGGGATGGAAAGAGATGAGGTGATCCATCTCAACAGCTTTCTGGAGGCTCCCCTCGTAGCTATCTAAAGCCAGCAGTACCGATACATTTTCCCTTGCCACAGTCTGAAAGGAGTCAGGTTCAGAAGCACGAAGGTAGAGCTGCGCAATCAAAATCTTCATAATTTTTATCGACCTATTATCAGTTTGCAGCCACTGTATCAGTGCTGTCACACCTCACTGTGAGTTCCCCCAAAATAAGCTCTGCAAAACTTCGTTATGTCTGAGCTACAGCCTGGTGGAGAGGAAAAGCCTTTTTCCCCGCATCTGCTGTCAAAGGCATGTGCTAATTCAGCTTCCTTGCCACCCCCTCTTACACCCTGTCATCACAGGAAGCAGACAGCGACACTTACATTCTCCTTATTTTCATCTTGTTCCAGCGGTTGAAAAGCATCACTGTCCAGAGAATCGGAATGGCTTCTCTTCAGAGCAGGGCTGCATCCCAGGAGGCTTTGCTGCAACGTTCGTACAGAAGTTCAGTACTGTGCAACAGAGTCTGTGCACAACTACACTTTCAGCAAACCAAGGGTTAATAAAGGCTGTAAGGTCTCTGACTACTAATTGGTGCAAACTATGTGCAGGAGCCTTTTACACTGACATTTCAGCACAGGTAACAAAATGCTGCAATGGCACTAGTGACAAAGCCATGTCACTGAAGCTTCACGCTAATTTAAATGAGATTTGGAGTTTACAAGCTGTAATTTTGACAGTTTTAATTAAGCACCACAGCAGCTGTTCTTGAAGACAGAAAATTAACAAGTTATAGACTGTATCCAGCTAAAAACACTTAACATGCTAAATCCATTAACATTTATACAAGACCAATATCACCATCACTTACTGGCAGTGAATGTATTCTTCTGAAAGGCATTCGCATGCTACAACGAAAGAGAACCAAGATTTATTTCAACATTTTGGTTTAAAATACAGTAACGTGAGTAGAACTCACTATCTCCCCCCCAATACAACTCCGTAAGCTACAACAGTCACTGACAAAGAAGTTAAAATAGAAATGTACTTACTGCAGCCTGCTGGATTCAAGAACTGCTTTCTCAAACCTAAAAGCAAGCGAGACACCTCACAGTTAGAACCGAAGGATCGTACACTAGAAATCAACCTTGTATTTAAATCATGAAGAGTTATGCTAAGCAGAAGCCAACATGCTTCTTGATGACACTTTGTCTTTTTCAAAAGCTTTATAGCAAGCTTATCCCATCAGAGTTTTCAAACTACTAGCTAGACTCCTTCTCCTTTCCTTTCCTTGAATTTTCAGCATTGTTCAGGCAAGAGGCTAGGTTGAAGGAAGAAAAGCTCGGTAAATCAGAGACCAAAAGCATCTGTCCCCCATCCCTGGGGAAGAGAAGATTGGGAAAATAATAATAATCTAATTGAGAGTGGCAAATTCAAAGCTAAGAGCAACTGCGTGGTACCAGTTAAGGCACATACAAGCTTAGAGTTTAAAATCGCAGCTTAGATGCAGCTGGGTGCAGGCTCAGCCTCCTGGTGAGATGCTAATGTTGTGCTCGGTCTGGTTGGTACAACACATTGACTCAGACCCCAGACTCGTTAAGTGCTCTGGGGCATGCAGCAGACAGAAAACCTGCCACCTCAAGCTGCAGAGCCCTACAGCATGCACTTCGAGATGCTGAAGAGAGAGGAGCCCGCTGCACACATGCCAGCAAAGGCAAAGCCACGTCCAGCCTCTCGTTAGCCTACGTTCGTTAATGGTGCAGGGTGAAATGTCAGAAGTCAGGCTCAGCACATGGCTACGTACGTTTCCTCCATGATATCGTTTGAGGTTGCAGGACCAGGCGAATCCAAAGCACAACCTGCAGAGGAGAGAAAATATTTTCTACTGAGCACCTGGGAAACACAAATTCTTGGACATCGCTGGATTTCATCCAAAAGACCCCGAGCTCGGGCAGGAATCTGATGTCGCAGGTTCACTCTGCAGCCTCATCTCCATGTAGAAGTGAACAAGTTACAGATACTCCATCCTGTTGGGCTTTTACCATCGATAATCAGGTGTTAGTGCTTGGGGAAAAGCAGGAGTAATTAAACAAAGCACCCCTAGCCCTGCCTAGGATGTCACACAGAAGCGAGTGCTGCCCCGCCGCATGGAACGCTCTCTGCTTGTTCTCTCAGACCTCTTAACCAACAGCTTGGTCCTTTAGGATTTTTAAGCCATGTTTTCAGTTACACCTCTTTACAGGAAGAAATTCTGGGCTCATTCAAAAAAAGTAGCCAAAAGGCCCTTCTTAAAGCACGTGAGGGTACTGGAAATAACAGCAAGCACTCCACGAGCACAAACCGAGGGAAACGTTACAGCTACGCAGCATTTAAGCACAGTCAGATATGAAGCCTGCTTAAATCCAGCTCCCCGAGGAGTTCTTGTATCACGGTGGTATTTGCAAGCCCTAGCGACGGGCCAACAGCTTACCAGGACACTCTCTATACCATCATGACAAGACTTGTTGCTGCTCCAGTGACTGTGAGCTAAACAAGCAACTACAAAGAATTAATTTGATTAACACCACAGGTAGTGGTCTCAGCACAGCAGAAACCTTAATCGTGTTTTGTAAGCACTTAAGACCTGCTTTGAAGACAGGGGGAAAAAAAAAAAAAAAAAAAAAGAAAAAGTCAACAAGAAAGCAGAGATTTAGCAAGCTTGGCTGTTCTGTCCCACTCAGTGGTTCGTGAGCTGTGCTTGTGTTTTAGGAGTTCATAAAGTTCCTTTGAAGGCTGAAAGTACCACGCAGTCAGACTGGTGCATAAATTCAGATGGAGACACCGATTTCCATCGCTGGGCTGGACCAATGAAGTATCAGAAGCTTCCCTGATTCTACAGGTTATGGGGTAATAGCTTGTTTCATTTCCACTGATAAAACATCTCATCTGAAAGGAAAATACTTTGGGGCAAGTATCAGCACTAAGACAGAGCTCCTCATGTGGCAGATAAACCATCAGCTTGTTTTAACAAAGAGCTGCAAAAAACCCCAAACCACAAGACAAACCCTGCTCAATGGGCTCGACTGGAGCGTGCGGAGCAGGTTAGCACAGCTTGGGTTTAAAGAGAGAAACCACACGGGGTTTGCTTTCATCAAAGGGCAGCAACTCCCATCGGTCCCATTCAGAGCCCAACACAGATATGCGACGGGTCCTGACAATGAAGAATGAAACCCTATCTCCCCGTTCTCCAGACCACAGCCCCAACACGCAGCTATAAATGCTCACAGGCCAATATCTGCAAGACGCCGCAGCCCAGAGAATGGTGGGAACCCAACTCCTAGGGAAGCCTGTCTGGGGCTAACTTGAGCTGCCTTCATCCTCGGCTGTCTCAACTGCACGAGAGGTTGACACACTCACGATAAGGCGGTGAACTACTGCCAGGTACCGGGCAGAACACCAAGGCAATCAGAAAATGGCAGTGATAAACATCCTGCTGCAGGACAAAGCGTGACAGAGCAGGAACCATGTCTTAACAGCCATGCTAAGGAAAAAGGGAAAAGCCATCTCTGTCAGAGTTCTCCTCCAGGGGCAGAACCAGTTTTTCCTCCGTGCTAGCTCTGCTGCTAACATACTGCAGGGCAATTCAAGCAAAAAAACGCCCCCACAACCCAAGCCATGAACTGCAGAAGCTTGCCAAGCGATGGTTTGCCTGTCTCCCTCCTTTCCAGGGCGCAAGAATGAGAAACAGCTGCAGAGGGCTGCAGGCAGGCAGCACAGGTTCTCGATCCGAACCCTGGAAGCTGCCTGCAGTGGAAGCCACGTAAAGATCCAATACTTTTTATTTCTTACCCGTTATTTATTAATTGAGGAAGCCGTACCTGAGTCTGTTGATTCCGATGACACTGTCCTTTGTAAACCGTTCGTGTTCTTGTTTCCTGTATCTTGATCAGCGTTTTCATGCTGACTGTAAGGGAAGACAGGAATTTGTTTTAAACACTCCCTGAAGCAAGAAATACAATACACCCAGCACAGGTAATCGTAACACAAAACCTTCATCATCAGCCCAGGGAAAGGATCCCAGCTCGGCAATCCTGCCGACCACAGGCTCTTCTGCTCCATGTGCTGTTGAGTGCACAGACAATGCCATCAGCAGATGACCGCACCCGCAAACATGCTCAGACCTAACACCTCCAGGGACTTAAGCTTCAGCATCCTTTTTTTTTAACCTGCACATGCAGTGCCGATAATATTAGAAGTCAGGCTTCCACAACAGAGACAGAGTCATTTAAGACAATTATTATCCCAATCACCTCTCTGGTCACCTCGCACCAAACTACCAAGCTTTTCTCCATGACACACTAACTGTGAAGATAACATTTTAGAGCCTGCCTTGAGCTTGCACCTTCACAAACGAAGGCCCTAATGGACCCAATTGACAGACCCCCTAACAAAACCTGAGGACTAAAAACCATTCAAGTGTGCAATAGGTTATGGGTGCCTGGAATCACCTCCCAAATCATCCGCTGGAAACACCTAGAGCAGAGCCCCATGAGCCTTGGGACTGCAGCTCTCTCTTTGGCAGCCACTCATTTAATCATTGTTTGGCATAGAAAAATTACCAAACTTCTAACTCAAACTCCTTTGTAAGCAGTTAGCTCTCAAATTTTGTCTTATCGACTAAGCAAGTTCTGTGCTCATATAACCGTCAGCCTAGACTAAACCATCCCGTAGGTGACGGGGCTGGAGGCATCTAGAGCCTGAGGAATGCCAGCCCCTGACCCAACACGCATGCAGGTACAAACACGGCTCTGTGAGCACGCGGGGGACCTGGAGACACGCTCTCCTGCCCAACCGCTGAGCCACGTCGGACACGCACGCGTTTCATACATTGGCAGGTGTTCCGGCAGCTTCAGTGAAGAGAGACACACATATCATACATAGCCTTACTCTAGATTACCTTAAAAAAGGGAAAAGCTACTTGAGCGTGGCTCCTCCATCACGTGGGTTAATTAAAAAAAAAAAAAATGCAACAGGGAGCTAGTTAGGGCTACAAACTCAAAGGACAGAGTAATGAATTTCCAGGAATTCCAGGAATCTGAAGAAGGGAAGGATCATAAAGAAAGGAGGTGATTGCAGAAATGAGAATTCTATAAAAACAGCAAGCAAAGGAGAAATTGCAGGAGGGCCGTGAAGACCAGCGTGGGCCAGGGCAAAACAGGAGCCAGACATGAGACAAACCGCAGAGGAATAATGAGATGAAAGAAGTTAAGAGACTAGTAACAGCAGAATTGGATTGCGTAACTGCACGGCGGGAGTTACAGGGAGAGAGGAGCAGCAGAGCCCAGGGACTGCAGCACCTTACACCCGTGAAACAGAGGTGAGCAGGAGCCAAGCGAGGGTTAAAGGCATCACAGGAGAGAGGCCAAGGGTGGCAGCGGGGAGAAAGACCAGAGCTGAGATGATGGGCTAACGTGGGATGGACGGACACAAAAGTACCGGCATGGGGGTGAGGAGCGAGATGGATGCCCGGGGCAGAACCGGGGGAAGATGGTGGCACGTGGTGGGCCACCGCAGGGAGAAGG